>NC_039365.1:37460683-37601800 GCF_003573695.1 Papaver somniferum
TTCTTGAATTCAAATTGACAAGTATTAAGAGATTTTGATGTTCTGCTGCTTTAGTTTATGATGAGCAGGTGTTGGTAGTCACTGGCAAGGATGTAAAATGGATAGTTGTTAACCAAGCAATAACCAGGTTATGAAAAGTTGCTTGAGTTGAGCTCAAGTTGTGAGTAGTTTTGAGCTGAGATGATAACTCATGTGGTGTTGTTGTTTTTTAGAAAGGAAGAAGAGTTGTTGTGGTTGATTGGCTAAGAAGATGATGTTGCTGCTGAAATGAAATCGCAGGTGCAGTTGCAATTGGTGGTTGTTACAGGGAGAAAATGAGAAGTGGCTGCATATGTTGGCTCATGTTGTGATCATGAAGTTGTTGCAGGGGTTCTAAGTTCAACAAAATGCAAGGATTAATGGGTTTGATTTGTTTCTCTTGTTCATTACAGGAAGATGAAACTGAGATGACATTAGTGTTATAACTAGGTTCGATGTCAGTTAAGATGATAAGGAGAGTAAGAGGATGGCTTTGTTTGAATGAGTCTTGGCTGAAGAGAAATCAAGTAGTTCTGGTGGTGTTGGAATTGTAGTATACGAGTTTGTGGTGCTATTGAAGGTTGATGTGGTTTTAGTGGAGCTTATAGGTGTCGGTGTAGCTGAAATGAAATTGCAATGGGTTGCAGGTCCAAGATAACAAAACAATGTGTTGTTGTGCTGCAGAGAAGATACAGAAATAACTTAGATGTATGCTAGGACTGTGCACGGGTGAAGAGTATAATGGCTTGAATATGGCTCAGGCGAGTTGACTCACCAATCCAGACTGACTCACCAAGGGTTAAACTGTCTTTTACTAAGGAGGTTAACTGACACGTGTGTATTTAACGACTGTTAACAGTTTTTTGAAAAAAACGGATGGAAAAGGTCAATCTCGGCCACTTTATATAAACATTCAAAAAAACGGCCATTTTGTGAAATACATTACAAAAACATGACCACTTTATTAAAAAGCCCTATTAGTTTTACTTGCTTTGGAACTTGGAACTTCGTCTAAGATAACTACTCTCAGATTCTTGGATTTAGGTTCCCTGGTTTTGAATTATTATCATGTGTTCTCTTGCAGATGGTCTCTCCCTTGCTCAGAATGGAGAAGGTGCTCGAGTTCGTGCGGAGACTGATGAAGGTACTCCCTCCATTGCTTATTAGTTTTACTTTTTTGGAACTTTGTCCCCGAGTTACCTGCCTGGATACCAGACTTTTGCTCTATTTATCTTCTACATTCCTAAACATCCGTCAGAAAAGACTATGTTAGAGAAAAAAAAAAGCAAGTGTAGAGTTTCAATGATAGAAAAATCCTAGGGATGTGAATCAATTAGTCAAGAGTATTTATCTTTATTCCATAAAAATACTCTGCCGAGTAATTGATGGTATAGGAGACCTCAAAGGTACTTGCCTTTATCGCTTATTAGTTTTACTTGCTTTGGAACTTGGAACTTTGTCTTAAGACCTATTCTCTTCCGCCTCTGGCACCCACAGGCTTCCATGAAAGTAGTTATATAAGACGAAGTTCCAAGTCCCAAAGCAAGTAAAACTAATAAGCGATAAAGGCAAGTACCTTCCGCAGACTCGGACAGAACATTAGCAACCTGAGTTGTCTGACCAATAGTGACTTCTGTAAGAGAACATATACAGCTCATGAGTACAATTTCCTGGAAATCGAATTTCTGGCCGAAGGTACTCGCCAGAAACTTGTTTTGGTAACTAGCGTGACTAATTCTAGTACCCACATGGAGGTAGAACCGAAACTTGTTTTGGTAGAACCGTTAAATGATGTGTATTGTAGATAGTGGTAAAAAGAGATTCGTTTCTCGAACTTGTGGAGGATACTTTAGACTTAAATTCTAAAACTAAAATAGAAAAACTCATTAATAATTATAGCAAACACTAACAAAGTTGATATCAACATTAAAAGAACACTGAGGCTAAGATTCCACTATTTTCCAAATTCAAAGTGATTTAATCCAATATTTATATTCATGCAATTTTTTCGTTCATTATGATTCTAAACTGTTGCAACGTGTAGATTTCCAAAATAACAAGTGTAAATCCGAAGCATAGAACATCAAAAACCTAGGTCTAAGCATGCTCTAACAAAAGAAATAATAATTGATTAACAAAAATCACTCAAACAATTTTCAATCAAGGCAAATAATCATAAAAATAATTGTAAATAAATAGATAAAATAGAACTTACCACTTTTTGTTGGAAAAATAGCTTTCTTTATCGCCTCAACAATGGGGTTTAGCTCCTCTGGTTAATCATGATCTCAAAATATGTGTTTATGGCTCAAAAGATGATTAAAAGGATGAAAAGCAATAAAACAGACTGTTTGCAACGTTGTACCAGCGCTACAAGCCAGCTGTTACAAAAGTTGAACTGTTACAGAGAACTGTTGTAAGCACTGTAGCACTGTTACAAATATTAAGACTGAAGAAACAACTGTCTTGTTTGGTCTATTGTTCTTCATCTTCTTCTTCTTCTCCTGTTGGTGTATCTCGCTCTGCAACTTGGTGTTTTTGTTCTGTAATTGCCCCAAAATGTACGTAACCCTTTTTGTGACTCGACCCAACCTATAAATAGCCAGCAGACCCAAAATCTCTCGAGTAAATCCAAGAAATATTCTCGGTTACCTCAACCAAAAGTTACAGGATTTTTCACCCTCTTGATTCCTCTCTACGCATCCAATTGAGTTGTCAGCACTCCAATTAAGGTAAACCAGCATCCCAAGAATAGTAAACTCCTCAGAATTATGCAAACTCCCATACATATAACCAAAATGTCCGATAATAACTTTACTTCTCTGTTTTGCTTCTCACGCATCTCTTGAGTTACCCAAACAATGCAAACTCCTCTCAGGACTCAAACAAAACCAAATACATCTATATCCAGCGTAAAATCCTCTCCCAATCCTTCACATATTCACCAAACTCCGACGATATTTCCTCTCCTCTGTTTGACAAAAACAAGGTTATCCTAATTCATTTCGAGCAGCAAATCCACTTATATCTCCAAATAGTAGCCTTTGCAAATCACGCTGCAAACTGAATTTTTTGAATTCAGTTTTCCCGCCAAAAACTGTCCAGTGTGAAGAAGAAAGGGTCTCTCCTAACCAGACTAGGGGTGCCGATAGCATGTGCCTTTGGGGGTGCTCTAGAGGTGTCCCTTATCCAAATTGCGGGTGCCAATACCACTTTCTCTGGGTGCTTTAGACAACTTTTCGAGCCGATTTTTCTAAAAATGTTTTTTGGCCAAAAATACCTACACAACATAAAACACCATCATAAAACACTATCAATATATAGAATCGAGACAAATCGAACACAAAAATGTGTCCATCAAATACCCCCAATTTTGTTTTTCCATTTTGGGTATCTCAATCACTCTATTTCACCCTAGTAGTGGTAACAACTTGATTCGTGAGCCCCACCTAATCACTTAGAGAAACGTATCTTAAAAAGAAAACAAAATAAAAATAGAAGTGAAAAGGACTCAACGAGATACGACGAAACTACCATGTTACTTATAACACCTGATCTCTGTGATTTTATGAATAGAGTCTTTAGATGTTTCCATCTAATCAGATTGGTTCCTCAACTCCTACAACCAAGATGTTTCCATCCACTTAGATTGGTTAGTGTCATCCTTAATAAGCATAAATTTCTAGGCTCTGGAGTTTATTTATTGCAACAAAAAGGTAACAAAAAGTTTCTACCCCACCCCCAAACTTATATCTAACATTGTACTCAATGTTTCTAATTAAAGAACGGTACCAAAAAGATAAGTAACATGAGGAAATAGTAAAGAGAGAAGTCGGAAAGATAGTACCTGGGCGAAGTGTAACCAAAAACCTACAAAAATAATATACAACATACAAACCGCCCCGATGGTCAATCAGAGGGACTTCCTCAACATCACCTGTAGGAAAAGGTTCTAAAAAGGGTTTCAATCTTTGACCGTTAACCTTTGAAAAACTACTACTATATGGTGTCTCAATCTCAATAGCGCCATGAGGAAAAACAGTGCGGACCATAAAAGGACCGGTCCACCGAGAGCGCAACTTCCCAGGGAATAGATGCAAACGAGTGTCATACAGAAGAACTTTTTGACCTGGAGAAAATGACTTTCGTAAAATATTCCTATCATGCACAAGTTTCATTTTGATCTTATACTCCTTAGTACTATTGTATGCATCTCTACGGATCTCGTCCAACTCATTGAGTTGGAGCTTTCTGTGAGCTCCTGCCTTGTCAAGTGAAAAATTTAAGTTCTTAATAGCTCAATAGGCTCTATGTTCTAACTCAATAGGCAGGTGACATGCCTTGCCAAACACTAAACGATAAGGTGACATTCCAATGGGTGTCTTAAACGCAGTACGGTAAGCCCATAACGCATCAGTAAGCCTCGACGACCAGTCTTTCCTATTAGGATTAACTGTTTTCTCTAAAATACGCTTAATTTCCCTATTGGAGACCTCTACCTGACCACTAGTCTGTGGGTGATATGGGGTAGCTACTTTGTGGGTAATGTCATATTGTTTCATTAAAAGAACAACGGTCTATTACAAAAGTGTGAACCTCCATCACTAATTATAGATCGCGGTGTACCAAAACGTGTAAGTATATTCTCTTTCAAAAACTGAACTACGACCCTGTGGTCATTTGTTTTACACGGAACCGCCTCAACCCACTTAGACACATAGTCTACAGCGACAAGTATGTAAAGATAACCCAAAGAATTAGGAAACGGACTCATAAAATCAATGCTTCACACATCAAAGACCTCAATCACTCAAATAGGGTTCAAAGGCATCATATTTCCACGGGAAATGGTCCCTAATTAACCTCTGGCAACACTCACAAGAAACACAATAACCGTGGTAGTCTTTAAACTACGAAGGCCAGTAAAATCCACACTGCAATATCTTAGAAGCAATCTTCTTAACACTAAAATGACCTCCACATGCATGTTCATGACAAAAGGAGATAATACTGGACTGGTCACTCTCAGGTACACATCTCCTAATAATCTTATCTGGACAATACTTAAACAGATAAGGATCGTCCCAAAAGAAATGCTTAACCTCGGCTAAAAACCTATAACAATCTTGTTTACCCCAATGTTGAGGCATTCGACCAGTAACAAGATAATTCACTATATTTGCATACCAAGGTGATTGGGAAACAGAGAACAATTGTTCATCAGGAAAGCTATCCCTTATAGGAAGGGAATTATTAGGGGAACTAACAACTAGCCTAGACAAGTGGTATGCTACTACATTTTCTGCACCCTTTTTGTCTCTAATGTCTGGACAAAATTCTTGTAACAGAAGGATCCATCTAATCAATCTAGGTTTAGTATCCTTTTTAGACAAAAGGTATTTCAAAGTAGCATGATCAGTATAGATTACAATCGTAGAACCTAATATGTAGGATCTAAACTTATCCAAGGCAAACACGATGGCTAACAGTTCCTTCGCGGTAGTTGTATAGTTTATTTTTGCATCATTTAGAGCTTTGCTAGCATAGTAAATTACATGAAGTAATTTGTTTTCTCCCTGACCTAGCACAATGCCTATAGCATAATCTGAAGCATCACACATAATTTCAAAGGGTAAGTTCCAGTTAGGTGCCTGGACTATCGGGGCAGTAGTGAGTAAATTCTTAAGCTTCTCAAAAGACTCCAAACAAGCATCATCAAATACAAACTTAACATCTTTTGCAAGCAAATTGCAAAGAGGTCTAGAAATCAAGCTAAAATCCTTAATGAATCGACGGTAAAAACCTGCATGCCCTAGGAATGACCTAATATTTGTTACGGTTTTTGGGACCTGTAAAGTCTTAATAAGGTCAACTTTGGCTTTGTCTACCTCTATACCCTTTAAATAAACGATGTGCCCTAATAGAATTCCTGATTTTAACCATGAAACGGCATTTTTCCCAATTAAGCACTAAATTCTTTTCCTTACACCTAGTCAACACTAATATCAAATGATGCAAGCACTCATCGAAAGATGAACCAAACAACGAAAAATCATCCATAAAGACCTCTAAAAACCATTCTACCATATCAGAAAATGTGCTCATCATACAACACTGAAAAGTCGCAGGGGCATTACATAGCCCGAAAGGCATGCGTCTATACGCAAAAGTACCAAAGGGACAGGTAAAAGTGGTTTTTTATTGGTCTTCTGGGGAAATAACGATCTGATTATAACCAGAGTAGCCATCTAAGAAGCAATAATGACTATGCCCAGCTAATCTCTCTAGCATTTGGTCGATAAAAGGAAGGGGAAAGTGATCTTTCCTTGTGACCTTGTTCAATTTTCTATAGTCAATATAAACACACCATCCGGTGGTCACTCGGGTTGGGATTAACTCATTATTATCATTCTGGACTACAGTGATACCTGATTTCTTTGGGACAACCTGAACGGGGATGACCCACTTACTGTCTGAAACTGGGTATCTAATACCCGCATCTAACAACTTAAGCACCTCTTTTCGAACTGCCTCTTTCATGTTAGGTTTTAGTCGACGTTGCATCTCCCTAGAAGGTTTGGAGTCTTCCTCTAAATGAATCTGATGCATACACACAGTAGGACTTATACCCTTAATGTCTGTTATAGTCCACCCTAAAGTTTCCTTATTATCTTGAAGTACATTCACTAACCTACTTTCCTGATCACTATCCAAACCGGAAGCTACAATCACAAGTAAAGTCTCAGATGGGCCTAAAAACACATACTTTAGAGTGTCGGGTAGTGGTTTAAGGTCTAACTTAGGAGGCTCTTCTAAAGAAGGAATTAAGGAAGTCTCAGAAGCTGGTAATTGTTCGAACCTAGCTTTTCATCTATCAGTGTCTAACTCAGGGGTAGAATCTAATAGAGTATTTACTTGTTCAATACTGCTATCGTCGTCAAAATCTAAATCAAAATGGGATAGACAACTTTCTAATGGGTCTTCAGATAAAATGTTTGGTAATGACTCCTGAACTAAGGTTTCTATCATGTTCACCTCTTCAACACACGTGTCATCTAGCTCATAAGGTAGCTTACTGACATTAAAAATGTTCATCTCCATAGTCATATTACCAAAAGATAAATTCATCACACCGTTTAGACAGTTAATGATCGCATTAGACGTAGCTAAAAATGGGCGACCTAAAATCACAGGTATCTGGTTCTCTGGGTCGGGGACAGGTTGGGTATCTAGCACAACAAAATCAACTGGATAAATAACACCTCGAGGAATTTTAACAGATCTATCATCTAACTGCAGTGTCATCTGAGTAGGTTTCATTTTACCAAGTCCTAGCTGTAAGTACACATGGTACGGCAGTAAGTTCACACTGGATCCTAAGTCAAGTAAAGCTTTTTCTACCCGGAAGTTACCTATTGTGCAAGCAATGGTAGGGGAACCTGGGTTTTTGTACTTTGGAGTTGTGGTGTTCTGAATGATTGAACTTACGTGACTATCTAAAAAGTATTTCTTATAGACGCTAAGTTTTCGCTTTCGCGTACACATATCCTTAAGGAACTTGGCATAAGCAGGAATTTTCCTAGTTGCATCTAATAAAGGAAGGTTTATGGTAACTTGCTTAAAAACCTCCAATATGTCATTAAAGTTCAATTTCTTCTTTGTTGGTACTAATAGCTGGGGAAATGGGGCTCTAGGCACAAAATCAGACCTCTCAGGAACCGAATTGGCATCATCAGAAATTTTATCAGTCCCCTCAGTTAGTGGTGGTCCTGATGGGTGAGATATTGAGGGGTGAACTACAGTATGTTCACTATCGGTCATGGTTACCTGATTGTCTACTACTCTACCACTCCTAAGAGTTCTAATAGCATTCAACTGATTCGATGGTTTTGCACCTACTTCATGAACTCTTCTAGGATTGGATTAGTATGACTAGGGAACCTTCCGTTATCTCTCTCACTTAAGGTCTTAGCTATTTGGCCGACTTGAAGTTCTAACTTAGCAAGGGTCTGAGCATTAGTTTGAAAGTTCTGCTTGGTTTCCTGTTGAAAACTAACTTGGATCTTTACTAACATTTCCTGGCTTTGTGCTAACATATCCTGACTCTTTCTTAATATACTAAGAGATTCCTCTAAGATAGTCATTCTATTCTCTGAAGGGTTCTGAAACTGAGCTTGACCTGAAGAGTTCTTATTTGAACCAAAAACTGGGGGAGCATTAAAATTACTAAACTGACCTTGACCTCTGGCCCTTGGACCATGAAAGGTTTGGATGGTTTCTCCAACCAGGATTATACGTTTCTGAATATGGGTCAAACTTTTGACAATTATCAAATTTAGAGTTATTATAAAGAGCATTGGCTTGCTCTTCACTATTCTAGCCTTCCCAAAAAGGCTCCACTCTACCACTAGTGTGACCCACTTCTAAAGCTTCTAACCTTTTTGCTATAGCAGTAATTTTGGCATCTGATTCAAAGCCACTATTGACGTTTCCTCTGCCTAGAAGAATTTTTTTCCTGGGGTTCCTTACTATTTTCCCATTGTTGGGTATTTTCGGCGATTTCATTCAAAAATGTTATCGCTTCATCAACTATTTGGTTTTCAAGCCCACCTGTACACATAGATTCTACTATGGTTGTGGTGGGATAATCTAAACCCTCATAAAGGATCTGAACTAACCTAACCTTTTCAAAACCATGATGAGAACATTGTGTTAAAAAATCATTGAACCTTTCCAAATACCTATACAAAGATTCTCCCTCCTGTTGAGAAAACCTGCAGATTTGCGTCCTAATAGACGATGTCTTGTGCCTAGGGAAAAACTTTTTCAAAAAGGCAGATGTAAGTTGTTCATATGTTTCGATTGACCTGGAATCCAAACTATATAGCCACGATTTAGCTTTATCTTTCAGGGAAAAAGGGAATAACCTAAGTTTCAATGCATCATCATCAATGTTTCTAATCTTTAGGGTACTACAAATTTTCTCAAAGTCCCTAACATGGAAATAGGGGTTTTTATTTTCTTTCCCTAAAAATATTGGGAGCATCTGTAAGGTCCCAGGTTTAAGTTCATAATTTGTTTCTGTTTCAGCTAACCTGCTACACGAGGGACGAGTAGTCCTAGTAGGATTCAACAAAGCTTTCAAAGTTGCTATTTCTGGATATATCGGAGTAATAGGGATTCTCTCCTCAGTAAAAGACGGACGATCAAAACTAGATTTTTCAAAAATCGGACTTTCTAAGTTAAGGTAATCGAGATTCTTAGAACTAATAAATCGACCTAGAGGGTCTCTTCTATGTTCAGGCATGTAAAAGAATTTCCTAAATTGGAAAGGGTAAGCAATCACAAATCAAGGCCGACTCAACCAAATAAAACCTATTGATTTCTAGCAAACAAAAAGCATGATGTCTCCACTTAGATTGTTTCTAGACCAGCTTCTACTCTTCCAAGAGGCAACTAGGTACAATTTTAGCAAACCTCGTAGGACGATCCGAATAAAGTAAGTCGAAGAGAAGTAGAAGAAGCTCAGAGGAGCTTTGATACCCCTACCTCTTTGGCAACGCTTCCTTGGGTTACAAGGCGGTTTTAATCGACTTCCAGTAATCTTCCTGAACTTTGATCTAGGCTAACAAAATACCTAATACGATCCTTTTGAACGACTTTCCTATAAGCTCGTTACCTTATTTGTCTCGTTATAGTCAAAATTTTAAGGCTTAGGTTCGCGTAGGTTACATGTTCCTAAGGAGGGAAAGAAGAGAACAATGATGATATCTGAACCCTTATCTTGTATGGCCAGGCCTTGCCCTTTACTAGAAAAATAAATGTCTGTATTCAGTCCTAAACATATAAGCATGTGAAGGAGTCCAGTAACTCGCTGACAGGGGATTCGCGAGTGTTCAGAATCTTACCTCCCCTTCCAGACAGGGGATGAATCGGTTGTAGTCGACTCGGGCCACTGACTCCTATGTCAGTGTACGAATCCAAGGTGCGGATACAATATAGTAATTGTACTCCTTCTCTGCAAACAATTTATATTTAAAGGAACCTTTCCTTAGGGTTTTAAAAAAATAATGTCCAAAGTCCAAAAGTCCAAAGTGTCCAAAAAGAAAAGAAAAATTACAAAAATAATAAACCGTAATACAGTTTTTGTTTTTAAATAAACAAGACCCTAAAAAAAATTCTTCTTTTCCATTCTTTTCGCTTTAATCTTTAGCTCCAAGTCTTTACGAAATCACCAAACTCCTTGGCTCAATTTTCTTTATGATCCAGAACCTGTAGACAAAAGATAAATACACAAAAACGTAAAATAGAACAAAAATAATAAAAATTAAAAAATTAAAAAAAAAATATCTAAAACCCTAAGAAAAATTCCGCGTCAGCGGCGCCAAAAATTGATGTGTTTTATAGATAGTGGTAAAAAGAGATTCGTTTATCGAACTTGTGAAGGATACTTTAGACTTAAATTGTAAAACTAAAATTGAAAAACTCACTAATAATTATAGCAAACACTGACAAAGTTGATATCAATATTAAAACAACACTGAGGCTAAGATTCCACTATTTCCAAGTTCAAAGTGATTTAATCCAATATTTATATTCATGCAATTTTTTCGTTCAGTTTGATTATAAACTATTGCAACATGTAGATTTTCAAAATAACAAGTGTAAATCCGAAGCATAGAACATCAAAAACCTAGGTCCAAGCATGATCTATCAAAAGAAATAACAATTGCTTAACAAAAATCATTCAAACAATTTTCAATCAAGACAAATAATCATAAAATAATTGCAAATAAATAGATAAAATAGAATATACCACTTTTTGTTGGAAAAATAACTTTCTCTATCGCCCCAGCATTGGGTTTTATCTCTTCTGGTTAATCATGATCTCAAAATATGTGTTTATGGCTCAAAATATGATTAAAAGGATGAAAAGCAATAAAACAGATTGTTTGCAACGTTGTATCGACGCTACAAACCAGCTGTTACAAAAGTCGAACTGTTACCGAGAACTATTGTAAGCACTGTAGCACTGTTACAAATATTAAGACTGAAGAAACGACTGTCTTGTTTGGTCTATTGTTCTTCAGCTTCTTCTTCTTCTTCTCATGTCGGTGTATCTCGCTCTGCAACTTGGTGTTTTTTCTCTGTAATTGCCCCAAAGTGTATGTAACCCTTTTTGTGACTCAACCCAACCTATATATAGCCAGCTGACCCAAAATCTCTCGAGTAAATCCAAGAAATATTCTCGGTTACCTCAACCAAAAGTTACGGGAATTTTCACCCTCCTGATTCCTCTCTATGCATCCAATTGAGTTGTCAGCACTCCAATTAAGGTAATCTAGCATCCCAAAAATAGTAAACTCCTCAGAATTACGCAAACTCCCATACATATAACCAAAATGTCCGATAATAACTTTACTTCTATGTTTTGCTTCTCACGCATCTCCTGAGTTACCCAAACAATCCAAACTCCTCTCAGGACTCAAACAAGACCAGATACATCCATATCCAGCGTGAAATCCTCTCCTAATCCTTCACATATTCACCAAACTCCGACGATATTTCCTCTCCCATGTTTTCTTGAAACTCCGTTTATCTTCCTCCTTTTTCGAATCTGGGACCTCTACCAATCCTGTTTGACCAAAACAAGGTTATCCTAATTCATTTCGAGCAGCAAATCCACTTATATCTCCAAATAGTAGCGTCTGCAAATCACGCTGCAACTGAATTTTTTGAATTCATTTTTCCCGCCAAAAACTGTCCAGCGTGAAGAAGAAAGGGTCTCCCCCTAACCATACTAGGGGTGCCGATAACATGTGCCTTTGGAGGGGTGCCCTAGAGGTGTCCCTTGTCCAAACCGCGGGTGCCAATATCATTTTCTCCGGGTGCTTTAGACAACTTTTCGAGCCGATTTTTCCAAAAATGTTTTTTGGCCAAAAATACCTACACAACATAAAACACCATAATAAGTACAAAAATGAGCACTATCAATATATAGAATCGAGACAAATTGAACACAAAAATGTATCCATCATTAAACCCATGTTTGGTGATTTGATGGGATAATCAATCACATAGTTCTTGGAAGTCAGATGAACCAATTCTAAACTTGTTTGGAAGTGTGGCAAATCGGTTCCAAGATAGTAAATATGAAAAAGGATTTACTAAGTAAAGATGTCGACATACTTTGAACGTGTGCATTAACGCTTATCTTTTATTGTTTAAAGATATTCCTTAATAGATAAAGGAGAATCCTGGATCGAAATAAATTGAGAATCTTTTAATTAAGGTTTTTAATTTTGGAAAATAAAAATTAGTAATGTGCATTTACTAATTGGAGATTTTCTAGTGATATTTCAGTCAATATTTGGACAAAACATTTCCAGGAATTATGGAAACCGAATTTGGAAATATATTGCATATCTTGAGAATATTTTCGGTTTTGGAAATTCCTTGGTGTCCAAACTTCATTGGTCTATAAATATCAAAGTTTGCATTTCAAGCAAATTAATCCTCAGAGCCAGCAAAACTACCTAGTTGTGTTGTTACTGGTGGACCCGCCTATTCGGAGAGGAAAGTAACCTAATTAGGCGAAATCTCTTATGGCCGCTCGGTTTAAAGACTTATTTGGGATTGAGAAGTTGTATTAGTACCGTCGGTGGGAAACTAGATAATTGTATTTTATTTTAGTCTTCGATTGATTTGATTGACTAACGGTTATTGAACTTTGATTGCACCTAGTTAGTTTATGATTGAGAATCTTCTCTTCTGATATAAGATTCACTCAAACTAGATCGAAGTTTCGACGGGGATCTTTAGATTGTTTGTAGATCTAAAGACGTCTTGTGATAATCCATGGTTAACAGACTCCGTTCTGTGTGTGATTGATCACAAGAGATTCAAGTTGATTGTGTGCAGGTGTTTATTGAAGATCTAAGAAGATTTGAAGACGAAGAAGATTTCTAATTTGGGTTCATAATCTTTGGTGTACACATTACTTGTTTCGGGTAAAAAAGATCCAACTATAATCTGCTGATTTTTTGTGATAGATTGGATTGATTAGTTGAGTAGATCGGCATCAATACAATTCTTTGTGATTAAAAGTATTGATTGCAAAATCTTGACAATTAATTTGGTAGTTGTTATTGGATAGATCTAAGGACCTGGCAAAGGAGTTTATTGGAATAAACGGAAGAGCCTTTTTTCGAACTCGTATCACTTGATTGAAAAGAGTTGGACGAACAGATTTTTTATTCCTTTACTGTTTGGAATACGAACCAAAGGAATTGTTCCAAGTGCGTGACTTATTGCAAGTTGGAGGCGCATGGATACAGACAGGACTAGGTGAACTATAGGTTTAGTTGCTTGGTCTCAACTATACGAAGTTGTTTTAGATTTTGTATAGCGGCTTAATCCTGAGAGTATTCAATTCTGGACAAGGTCCCGGAATTTTTCTGCATTTGCGGTTACCTCGTTAACAAAATCTTGCTGTGTCTTTTACTTTTCTATTTCCGCAATTATAATTTTTTTATTATAATTAGAAGTAAAATACACAAACGTTAATTCCTATTTACTTGATAGCAATCCTATTGTTTTTGGTTAAGTCCGAACCTTTTATCAAGTAAACATACTTCGTTGTTGTATTGTCTCGATCTCATATCCATAGACGATCACACGAGGTGTGAACCGATTAGTTGTATTGTCTCGACTCAGTCCATAGACAATCACTTTCGGAGAAAGGACTTATATGTGAAAAAGTTTTAGATTGAGGTATATTTGGGTACCCTCGTATTTTCAACATACTACGTAATTTAAAATTTGGAGATGTGCGGTATAATTACTCGACTATTTGCGTGAAAAACAAATTATACATATATTGATTATGAAGAGCTTATCAATTAGACAAGTTTGTCCATAATAATGGTAAAAAATATTATCGAAATATGTTATTCCTTTACATTAAATATATATATATATATATATATATATATATATATATAGCCGGAAATATAATCCCTTTGATTAAAACATCTCCTTAATACCATAAATATCTACTCCATCCGTACCACATATATAGGCGAAGTTTTAGATTTTGGTTTTCCAATTAGATAGACGGAACTCCAATTTCAAAATGATTTTTTCACATATTTTCCTTATTTAATATACATTGGTATCACCACATGTGAAATAAGGTTTCTAGCATTGGAAATAAGATAAGAATAATATAAGTTTTGTTTTTAGGTTTTATTTTTGTTGTTTTTGGTGTCGGTGGACACATTTCTTCGCTGCTTGGGCGATATTTTCTTCGTATTTTGGACGATTTTCTCTTAGCTTTAATAGCGATTCTTTAAGATCTCCATGGTGTTTCTTGGCTTGCTATTCTCGATGCATCAAGAACATCAACGATTCTGCTCGGCGTCGCTTTGGATTCATCTTCAACAAAAGGGATTTAGGGCACCCGGATTCGTTTGGATCTACAAGATTTTGGGAAAAATACTCCATTTTGTTTGGAGCATTTCTTATTGAAGAAGATAATCATTTTAAATGGTCGGAGTTGTTTCCGGTTCACACCATCATTCATCACTACTACATCTACAAAAATTGGATGTGTTTGAGGTTCATGGCTCTTTCTCTTCCCGATGTACTTGCAATTGGTGTCATCATTTGTGTTTGGGTTTTGATTATCTTGTGTTTTGGTGTTTTGATAATCTTGTAAGCAATCATGTAATCATCATTTTGATTTTAAAGAATTGAAATGTGATTTTACCAACAAAATAAAACAAAATACGATATGATACGGGCAAAACAGGAAAGAGAATGGATATTTATGAATCCAAAAAGAGTTTATTAGGCCTATTCTTTTGCACATGCCAAACTCATATATTTAGCATAGTATGCACCCACTATGGGTATGTCAAAGTTCCAAACTCATATGCCTATATGTCAGTAATAACATATAGGTATACACGAAATACTTTCCAGCGAGTGACAGAGTGTCCATCGCTCGATGGTCAAATTAGCGCTCGCTGGTCATCCCAACGCCTGCACTGGTCAAGTTGTCGCTCGCTGGTCTGATCAACGCTTATCATATCCTCATCCAACGGATACTATTTTTCCCCTCTGGAAATACGTAATTTCAAACTCATTTCAACTCACACCAGAATTTCTAAATATCTCTAGATTTTCTCAATCTCTAATTTTTTTCATCATTCTTCCAATTCCTCAGAGAGCATGGCTGATAATATGAACATGGCTGAGTGAGCTGAGTTCGCAGCAACGCATATCAGATCCTCATCCAACGCTTATCTGATCAGCGCTTATCAGATCCTCATCCAACGACTACTATTTTTTCCTTTGTAAATACTTAATTTCAGACTCATTTCAACTCACACCAGAATTTCTAAATATCTCTAGATTTTCTCAATCTCCAATTCTTTTTATTACTCTTCCAATTCCTTGGAGAGCATGGCTGAGTTCGTAGCAAACGAACATGCTGCCGAAAATCAAAGAGTTTTTAGTCGTGCCAATATGCAAAGTCAAATTAGGAGAAGTCAATTTAATAGAAGTCAAACTAAGAGAAGTCAAATTAGGCGAAAAAGAAAATTCACTACTGCTGAAGATGAATGTATTTGGAAGAATTATATTTATTTTACTGATGAGACTTTATTCGGAGATGCATTGCATCCCCAAACATTTTGGTAAATTTCAAGAACAAACAATGAACCTCAACAGTCGTGATGTTTCAGAGTTGATTCAACGCTTCACTACAATCAATCAAGAAGTTACTAGGTATGTTTTTTACTTCAGCAAGAAGGTCCGAATTTGAGGGATGGTGAAACCCTGATGGAACTTCAACAAAGGTGTCGTACAGAATATCGTCGCATCTACGAAAAAGACTTCAAATTTGGAAGTTGTTTCGAGATTTTAAAATATTGTCCAATATTTATGTTTTAATTTCTCAATTGTCCACCTAAGTTCTTATGTTTTAATTTTTTAATTGTCTAAGTATTAAGTTTTAATATTTGTTTAAACTATTAAATGTATTTCTAATTAAAATGTAAGATTGGATTAAGAATAGAATTAAGCTTAAATTTCAACAATACTCGTCAAACTTTTAAATTCATTAAACTTCTATATAATCATTAATAGTCATTTTATAAGATATAAAACTAGACAGTAATAATTTAAAAATAAAAATTTGGGAAAATGTTTTTCATCTTGTTAATCTTGTTCATTTCTCCAAATTTCCAATCAATGTGCTCATGAACGGTGTTTCCTTTGGTTATCTTTTTCTTTAGCCTCAAATTTGTTTTCCCTTGATTTTCCTTGCCTTGAACTTTTCTTTGCCTTTTCTTAGTTGCGGTTTTGACTTGGTTAATATCCAAAACTTGAAGACTTCTTTGCTTCTTACCTATTTCTTTATACTATCACATATCTTCTTAACGACACCTTCAAGCACTACTCGGGAAAAGTCAAGTTGTGCTGCCGAATCAAGTTGGGTTTGAAATTGTGTCATTTGGAAAAAATCGAAGAAAAAAAATTAGATTGAGAAATAAAGAAATTTAGATTGAAAAAGAGAGAATTATAGAAATTTTTTGTGTAAATTTTTTTAGGGGAAGTTCTGAATTTGAAAATTACCTATTTATAGCGATAAAGAACTAGTTGTTGGCTCTAAAGTCAACATTGACTGACATTCATGGGACCGCTGGCGATAAAGACTTTATCGCTGGCGTTATAGTCAACATCGCTCTCTAGAATATCGGTCGCTCTGTGGTTTCCCCACAGTGGCACAATTAGTTTGTCATGCCACCTGGTATGCCAAACAGATTTTTTTTGGCATGTGCATAGGAATAGGTCTTAATCTAAGAGATTTTGCATTTTGCACCTATATAAATGGTACGGAGGAGTATCTATTATCCTATCTTAATCTTTATCTTATTCCTAACATATTTTCATGTATAATAAATAAGGGCATTATGTGGAAAAAATTACACTGGAATTTATATCCTGCCTATCAAATGGGACGACTAAAATTTTAAACTTTGAATATATATGTTGGACGGTACTTAACAGAGATCAAACTTTTACTCTGGAAAACTACAGTAGATACTTTTGGCACTGTGTAAATTAAAAAAAATGAGTGATTTCCTTATAATGGAATTATGACTCTTGAGCAATATAGAAAGATCGAGTTCAACTTAAATTCATGCATGTGTCGTTACCGCACACGTTAACCCCTGGTTTATAGATATAGTAAAGTGGAAAACATGATACTTAGCCAGTTGCGATGTAACCTGAATCGAGCGATAGAGATGTCGTAGCCCAATGGTCACTATACCATTTAATCGGGTTCTTATCGCTAGCGATTGCGTCTCCATTGCTCGAGGTTATGTAGGTTAACACTACAAAAATGCCGACTTTTAGGCACGGAATTTTAGCCACGTATCCATGTTAGTCATGGCTATTGAGGATACATAGCTACGTGTTAGCTAGGGCGTTGCAATAGGCCTGTCATTTGCCACGACTTGTGGAATATTTGCTTCAGACATGCAATAAACCAATATTTGTATGCTATGAACATATTTATAGCACTTTAGTTACGGGCATAGTAAGTCGTGGGAATTGGTGGGATTCTACTGCAGCCAGTCATGGATATCACTACACGAAATCAGGGATTTTGTAACTTTGAAAAAACGTTAGTATCTACATATTGTAATGTTGGAAATATGTCGTTATTATTAGTGTTAAAATATTTTTTCAACGGTTCATTTCGTTAAAATATATTTTATTAAATAACGGTTTCATTCGTTGGAATAAATACACCAACGGTTATTTAGTCTGCACAAGATTTATCTGATGTCATTTTGTTGTAACAAATAGACGTTATTGTGCAGATCGTAACGGTTAGGCTGTAACAGTTCGGTGTAACAGATACTGTAACGGCGACTTTGTGTGCAACAGTTGACTTATTGCCACCTGTCCTTCCTTGTAACAGCTACAGCAACGATTGAAATCGTTGTTTAATTGATTGCAACAAATTGGATTTAACAGTTATTGTAACGATTAATAACCGTGACAGCTCAGTGTAACGGCTGTCGTACGACACGTGTCAATCAGATGTAACGTATAAAATAACGGCTTCAAACGTTGATGATTGATTACAACATTTGGGATATAACAGCTTATTGTAATGATTCAATTCGTAACAGCTGACTGTAACGTTTGACGTTTGCCACGTGTCTATCGTTTGTAACATTTAGACTAACGGCTTTAGACGTTGACGATTCATTGTAACAATAACGACTTTACGAGGTTTGCTAATTACTAACATATTTTATAACGTTGATTCTACGTTGATAAAAAATATAGTTTTAAAAAAAAAACGTTTTTTACTGTTATAAATAAGCTCCCATAATTGGACCCTGCAATGCAATTACTTTCTGAAGCTGCATTGCAATTTATTTCTGAACCCACAATACTGAATCTGAAACCCATAATTCAATCTCATTCCACAGTACATACATTCTCATTCTAGCAGCACAAGGAATTCATTCATTCAATTATTCTGGAATTCAATCTCATTCCACAATACATACATTCTCATTCTAGCAGCACAAGGAATTCATTCATTCAATTATTCTGGAATACATACTCCTCAATCATTCACATATGTAAGTATATTCGAGTATCATCTTTATATTGAAAGAACTGCTTAAGCCTAGAAAAATACATGGTTCCCTATATGGTTATAATCAAATGAGAAGGGTTGTGTTTTTCACAAGTTTCTAAATATAAGCAAGTGTTGTTCTGCATTATATATACCTTGGCTGAAAAACGTTATTCATCCGCCAAAAGAAGTCGTCCATTGACATCATAGTAGCCTTAACCAACTCTTGCCATCAATTCCAGTATCCTGACAAAACAATAAATGAACCAGAAACCAAAATTAGATACAGATCTCATACATAGGAGAGAAAGATTCATTGAGTAATTTGGGCATTTCGTTTTACATGATCATTCTGGATGTGATACTTCTGCAAACAATAAAATTAATGACAATCAAATTAGGAACAATGTTCGCAGGAGAGACAAAGAATCATTCGGTTACATGTGCATTATCATTCTAGATTTCATACATTTTCATTATTGAATACCATTCAGTCATAATAATTTGAACATTGACAACCAAAGTATCAAAAGTTTATATTTATTTGACAGAATTTTAACTGCAATTCACATACACGGTTCATATGAAAAAGTCTGAAAAGTTGTAGTAAGAGTTTATTCACCGTAAGAATTAGAGACGAGAATGTGTTACTTCTCAGTTGTCCTATTTCAACAGATTCGCATGACCAACACTGTCTCATATCTTCTAACTTGTCCACATGTCAAGGTATTCTTGCACATCAACAGTTCTAATTATATTTCTCTATCAATATCCTGCAACGCAATACAATGGCAGGGATAAAATTAATTCAAAAATCTTGATCTTGGTTACAAGTTCATCCCTCGCTTGTACAGCATTGCAAGGCCAACACGGTCTCACTTGTTCATCATTTGTCCAACTTCAGGTGTTTGCATCAATGAATCCTCAAAAAACAAAGATAATGGCAGTATGAATCAACCAAAATTTTCATTTAGAGGAGACCATAACAATGATAAGTAATGCACATAACTTTAGTGTGTTAAGAGTTTACTCACCAACTGGAATTAAGTAGGTTACTTGTCAGACTTGCTGCATCATCAATCTCCATAAGGTAAGCATTATTTGTGCCAAGAGAAACAATACATGTGCATCAAGTATCCGGAAAATTAACAAGTAATATGTATCTACAAATACTCGATGCGGTGAGTTGTTTCTTCTGCCATAAAAATGAACATCTTGATATTTTGTTGTTGTATACATAACCTGCAACCAAATTTTCATAAAGTGAAAGAAACCATAATAATGATAAGTAATGCAAGAAACTCTAATGTGTTAAGAGTTTACTCACCAACTGGAATTAAAAAGGTTACTTGTCAGGTTTGCGGCATCGATCTCAATAAAGTGAGCTTGATTTGTGCCAACATAAACAACTCACCTGCACCGGGTTTATAGAAAATTAAGATATACAGTAATATGTTTTCTCTACGAAAACTCGTTGTGGTGAGTTGTTTTTTCTGTCATAAAAATGAATTATCTTGTTCTTTCGTTGTTGTATACCTATCCTACATGACCTGTTCAAGAGCTCGGAATAAAATCATTTGAAGCAACTCCATTTATTCCATCTCTTAAATAGCCTTGCAGGAACAAACATCAGTCTCTTATCTTGTTCTTCACTTCAGATGGTACTGCGACACTAACACATCTCCAACTTCAAGTCTTCCGGTCAATGATTTCTCAGAAGACAAAAAGAGAATGGTAGTAAATGAGTATTTTCGTCAGGATAAAATAACGACAAGGAAAACTAATTATCATAAGAGTTTAGTCACCAATGTAATTAGAGAGTAAAACGTATTAGTTGTCAGGTTAGCTGCATCGATCTCCTTCTTTTACATCAAACCTAAGGACTAATACGTATCCACTCTGAAAAATCTATGGTGGTAAGTTGTACATGTCGGCAGGTTTCATGTAAAACATATATTTGAAGAGATCATAATTGGTAAGTAAACAAACCTGAGATAGAAAAGAAAACCCGCACCTTCGCATCAACAATGTCTCATATAACGGCTATGCGAGCACATCTCTAGGTACCTCAAAACTACCACATCTCTTATCTTGGTGTACACTAGTCCTGCAAGGCTACGTAAGTGGTGGCAAAAATACATTATAAGATATGCACTTGTTACCAATGAATTTTTGCCACACTTACACAGATTCAGGTCGCATCAATGAATCCTGACAAAACAAAAGGGAAGGGTAGTAAGAATCAACCAATTTTCATCAAGGGAAAGAGACCATAATAATGATAAGTAATGCAAGAAACTCTAATGTGTTAAGAGTTTACTCACCAACTGGAATTAAAGAGGTTACTTGTCAGGTTTGCGGTATCAATATCAATAAGGTGAGCTTGATTTGTGCCAAAATAAACAAAACACCTACACAGAGTTTACGGAAAATTAAGATATACAGTAATATATTTTATCTACGAAAACTCTCTGTGGTGAGTTGTTTATTTTGGCATAAAAATGAATACCTTGTTCTCCTGTTGTTGTATACCTATCCTACAACCAAGAGAAACTAATTACTATACGAGTTTACCCACCAATGAAATTAGAGTGGAGATGAGTCAGTTGGCAGGTTTTCCATGTTAAAAACATACTTGAAGAGATCATAATAGGTAAAAAAACAAACCTTAAGGAAACCCGTAGCAGCCTCATGTTCACTCTCCAATTGGAATTAATGAGGTTACTTGTCTAGTTTGTTTCATCCATATCTATAAGGGGATCATGATTTGTGCCAAAACATACAACCCACATGCACAAAGTCTTCAAAAAACTTGACAAGTAATATATATGTTTTGTCTCCGAAAACTCTATGCTGGGTGTTGTATCTTTAGGCATAAAAATGAATTTCCAGTGCTTTTGTGGTTGTATGCCAATATTAAAATTCACGTTCAACAACTTGGGATCAAACCGTTTATAGAAACTTCATTATTGAATAGATCATAATAGGTGATAAAACAAACATGCGATTAAAAAGGAAACCTGCAACATCATCGTGTTCATGGGAATGGATAGAATCCTAGACGAGGGATACAACTCATATAGATGTAGGTGTATACTAATCCTGCAAGGCTCTCTAAGGGCTGGAACAAATTCATTTTGACAGAGTGTATTTTGTCTAATAATGAATTTATTCAAACGATTAAACATATTTGCAGGACCAATACTGTCCATATAGGAAACGTAACAACGAACCGCATATAGAACCAGAGGGAAATAGAACTCTATGTTGGGTGTTGTATCTTTAGGCATAAAAATGAATTTACAGTGCTTTTGTGGTTGTATGCCAATCCTGCAATTCATGTTCAACAACTTGGAATCAAAACATTTATAGAAACTTAATTGTTGAATAGATCATAATAGGTGACAAAACAAACCTACGATTAAAAAAGAAACCTGCAGCAGCATCGTGTTCATGGGAATGGCTAGAATCCTAGACGAAGGATACAACTCTTATCAATGTAGGTGTATACTAATCCTGCAAGGCTCTCTAATGACTGGAATAAATTCATTTTGACAAATTTGATTTTGTCTAATAATGAATTTATTCAAACGCTTAAACAGATTTGCAGGACCAATACTGTCCATATAGGAAACGTAACAACAAACCACATACAGAACAAGAGGAAAATATATTACAACGAAACAACTATAAATCTAGAGCAACAATATGATGAATGAGATTACAGTTGAATAATCCTTATTTGGGTTGCAATCTATATAGACAGATTACAATATCCAAGAGAAAAATGAATGTAAAGCAGTAAACATCAACATATAAAGAATATAAATTAGAACAAACTATTGAAAAATAATGCAAACCAAACCAGATTCAACATATTTAATCAGATAATCCATGCTAAGTTTGTCATCAACAAATAGCAAATGAATTTGTCTGTAATATAGTCTGTAAGAAAAACCTGACAATATAGTATGTATTCATGTTGATTTTCATAGCTACAAGTTCACATAAGTCAAAATAAGTCTTACCATAATTGCTAACAATTAAAATCATTATAAAAAATTATTATTTAAGTTCATGTCGTGCCGTTACGACACGAGTTATTTCTAATATATTTACAATTCATCTTAAAAGTCGTGAGAATGCATAAATTTTAACTCGACATGGAAAACAGAGTCGCTATTGCTTCTCCAAAAGTCAAGGGAAAAACAACCAATGACGACATTAAAATTATTTCCATCTCAATATGATGTAGGTCCACAAAAACGTAAGTAGGTTATCTAAAGATAACTAACAATAGACAATTAACATGAGAAAAAAATATGCGGTTATCCCAAAATGTCATCGTAAAATCATTAGCAAAATCTTGGAGATCAAAATATAATAGTCATGACATACTGACTTTAAAAGCATCTCCAATGGATTGTGATGTGTTTCCTACAGGTTGGTGTAAGAAAACATGCTTACAAAATGTGAGATCCAAAATTCCCTACATTATAGGAATTTGTGACAAATTATGTCCAAACAGTATATTTAAAGATTACTAATAAAAGCTACGTGTATTTATCTAATTGGTTAGACTACTTTTTTCGTTACAAATAAAAAATTTCGTTTGATTTAAATTAATTTGATTGGTTAAAACTTTTGACTAGATTTATCACATCCTCTACAAGAACCTCTAAAACTAGAGGACGGAATAGAGGATGTCTAATTAACCAACTCACCACGTCATCCTACTTCACATCTCCATTGGAGAGTTTTTTTCTGTTGCAAAAGTGTGTAAATCCTAGGTGGCCTAAAATTTAGGAATTTAGAAACCTCCGGTTGGAGATGCTCTAAGGTTCGATTTTTCGATACTAAATATAGGCATGTCCCAAGAAATCTATGATTGCACTTCAGTGATCAAACACATACCTCTGGTTACGATGACGATGTAAATATTTCATTGCATAAGTTTAATTTTTCCGAACTAGAAGATATTCCAGTGCACTATAAGGTAATTTCTCGTAATTAGTTTTATATGTTTTTCTTACTTTGTATTTGATTTTATTTTCACATAATTGTAATTTATTCTACGTTCGATGATTTTTATTTGAGTTTATTTTTAGGTTTTTGTTTAGAAAAACAAAGTAAAAAAAATAATAATCAAAGGTCACTAAGTTGTCAATAAAATCACTGCTCGACCAATAGTCATTTTACCTTGACACAATCGAGATTCAGTAATGTATAAAAAATTGAAGCAATTATATGAGATTATTTTTAAGAATACGATATATCAAGATCCCGATAAAATAATAAAATAATAAAATAAAGTCATATGGTGATTAGGTGGACCAGAAGAGCCCAGGAGTACATGAAAAACAAAAGCATGAACTCAAAAATATTAAAAAAGATTTGAGAGACGTAATTTATTATCAATTTATGAAGCCCGAATGAGTAATATAAGATTGAAAAGTGGTGCACGACAAGTCCATCACTTTTTAAATAATTCTCTGTTTTATGCATAGGTTTTCCTTAGTCTGTTGGATGTTTTTTTGTCAGTTAGGCAATAAAATTATTGAATGTTTTTTTTTTCAAAACAGGTTTTATATTGCATAAACGAGAAAAAGTTCCGTGCATCGCACGAGTGCAAAACTATAATAAGAAAAGGGGGGTGCGAGACCGGATGGCCAGCCGGCCGTGTGGGCCCACCCAGCGGTTTCATTATTTTATTATTATTAGTAGTAATAAATTTTTTTTCTTTTTTCTTATTTTTTAGATAAAAAAAACCACTAGGAATATATTATTAGACAAAGAAAATACGATCAATACACGTCGGTAAAAAGTAGCCGAGCGACAAGCTGAGCACCAAGCTAAGCTCCAACAAGCTAACAAAGAAAATACGATCAATACACGTCCTTAGTCTACTTATTATAGAAATTAATTTTTTAATTATTAGATAAAGAGTATTACATTAACTAGTAGGAAGCCTAAAAGGCTAAGCTCCAACAACGTACTACTACATTAATTGAACAGGCTACAGTGATGGCCTACCAGCGAGCCTCATGGGTAACCTAACCAAGGGAGCCGAAGCGGATGGGGGACTGAGATTGTGTCACAAGGGATCAAGCTAACTCTACATTCCATGTTAATTCCTGCAATATTACGCCATTGGGGGATCGAACCTGGGACTTCCTGAAGCGCATGAAACTTCGGGAAACGGGGATGACCAGCTGAGCTAGGTGCCCGTTTATTTATTTATTATTACTATTGTCTCTCTTTGTTTCCGTTATTTGATTGAACTTCATTATCCTTGTTCATCCATATTTTTGGATACTCTTAGGACCATTAATTATGCATTTTCTTCGAGACTTACTCGGTGGTGTCCCTTATGCTCGAAAGGTGAATAATTCATTACCTCTATGGAATTCGGTCGAGAAAAGCCATGAATCGAAGTAAACAAATATTAGGATGAATTGATATATATTTTCTATGAATTCATCTGGTAAATTAATATGCATTGTATCTAATATATTTTGTGGTTGCGTAAAGCATGTGGGCTAACATATATTGCGTCTTTAAAATTTTTGTGGTTGCCGAAAACATGTGGATTATCATGCATCACGTCTAGCATATTTTTGCGGTTTCCGTGTTTGTGTGGGAAAGAACTATATGCGACCAAACTTTTTTAGTTACCAGAAATTAGTGGGTAGAAGTTCGTCCCCACTGAATTTCGTGAACCATATGTCGCATTAAGCTTGGCCGACCAATTTTTCGTGTATTTACTTGATTTTGGTCGACTATTTAAGATCTTCTTGTCATGACATGATCAGTCAAAGATCATCGTAACAAGATATTTTGTGTCTAAATTATAAATATGAATTTCATATATTCGTCTGAACCTAAGTCAGAGATATAGAAAATGATGACTTTTATGATTTATCCTTCATCAAAAATCTAATCAAAAAAATTGTTTAGAGATCTTCCAACTTATTACAAGTTACTTTCCAAGTCTCCCGTTTGGTCATTTTAAAACATAGCCCATTCCCTACCCTCTACTAGATCGAGTGGCTCACTTTTTATCCAACGGATAAAAAATAACTTTCCAACTCTCAAATGGAGTAGGCCGTAACCTAAGCAACCACATGGCCACTGCTTATTTTCCAAGTACCAAGTTTATGTCACTTCCATTTTTTCTCACACACTTGTAGTGGGCCAAAATTTAGGCAATTTCGGCATTAGTCAAAGCCTATCGCATGATAGCCTTGCGCGACATTAGCCATGACTGTTAAATTCACCCGACAAATCCCAATTGTATCCAAAATCAACTTTAGCCGGCGATTTTGACCAGTTGGATATTTAAGGTTTTCTTGTAGTGAACGTAGATAAAAATAGAAACAAGCCAAGTCTTGTGTTACTAACCTCGAACATAAGGATGATGTGTTGTTGTTGCTGATACGTCTTCAGATTCCTCGGAGTAACACGAGTTTGCTTCAACATATTTAGAATTCCTAGTCTAATGTAACAAAGTTGAGTCTAGTGATCTAATCAGGCGACCTTGAATTTTGGGACTGAAATATGACAAGTCACCAACGCTTGCCGGTTCAACAGAGAAACTATGTAACATGTACATAATTGGATGGTGTTGGGGCATGTTATAAGTCTCATCATATATATAAGATTTTAATTTCCATATAATTGGTAGGGATGAGACTTGGTCAGGTTAGGAATCTTATGCGGGGTAGGGGTTCGAACCCCGTAATTGCCAAAATCAACTCCAATTTAAGGAGTTTGAATGTATTCTAGGGACCACTAGTTTAGGGTATCAAAAAAAAGGAATCTTTGCCGGGCCAGACGAACCACAATGTATTATGGATTCCTCGGGTCCATGTTTTAACTCGTGGAACTCTTGATCGTGTATCAATAATAAAAATAATTAGTAAAAATTATATTAGTGTTAAAGGGCCCATACCCATGGATGTGTGGTCCAAAACGGGAGTCTTTTGGTTTTCCCTTTCTCCATGTATATAAAGATATGATATCCATGTAACCACGTAACTTTTATCAATGGAATCCTTCTCTTTCCCTGCCTCTTTATTTTTCCCAATTACTCTACTGCAAAACGTTATCGTGCACGATGCTATACCACAGAGCTAGATTGGATCAGTTGATTTTTTTTTTTACATGGATGATTAATATCAAAGCAGTCATGCAATCGCTGGAATTAAATAGGCTAAGTTGGACCTTTTTTTCCCTTTTTTTCTTTCCCTGTTTTTGACTTTGATTTTGTTTTTGTCATATCCAATATGATCGTGACCCCGCACATACATACAAGCTAGTTATTAAATCCGCAATCGTTAGAATTGATTTTGATTTGACTGTTGTAACAAACTAGCTATCAAATCCATTGGTGTTGATGAAAATTGATTTGATTTGATTTGTTGTACAAGTTATGTCAATACAAATCCATTGACTGATTGTGATTGTATTTTATAATGTATGCATGCTTGTGATGGGATAGAGTTGTTGATATTAGTTTGCTGGTTGGAATCCTTTTGAGAAAAGAGGGGAAGGAAATCTGATACGGGAGAAGAAGAAAAGGAAAAGCCCGGTCCAACCCCAATTTAACCCGGTTTGGTCTGGTCCGACCCAACCCACCCCGGTCCGATCCCGCTTCACTTGTGGCATGTCCTGTTTTGTTCTTTTTTTTTGAGGCGGTGCGCGACCAAGTCTGTTCCGATTTTATGTATGTACGTACAGTGGGAATCAATATTTGAGGTATGTAATTAATATGGGTTTGTACATTGAATTTTTTTTGTTGGGCTTATTTATCTGGTTTTTAGAACATGCCTAGTTCTGTTTTTCCCTTAAGATAAGTCCATATCATATAAACGGTCAACTTAAATTATGACTGTTGATCTCGTTCATTAAGAATTTTGGTCTTAATGTTTTTTTGTTCTCTTGAATATGATATTGTCTATAGTTGAATGGTGTATTTTGTTCAATTGGTTGTACCAACTCGATTCAAATGTATTTATTTGGTGTTTAGAAGTACTTGAACACCATTATTGCGTACTTGATATTTTCTTCCCAAAATTTGAATGTTCAGTGGAATGTAATCTATTTGCTCGACTATTAATTTATCAGTAGTTTCAAAAGATACGTTCAAATAGAATCACATGTGTTCCAATTTTTGTGGAAAAACTCACAAAAGATGATATGAGTCAGAAAATTTATGTTTCTCTACTTCATCCAAGATACTAACGAACTAGTATACGTTGAAGTATGACAATAAGAGAACTATCTTTAGTAATAAATTCAACCTAAAGTAAGTGGTTGACATGTGTAGTGAGATTGTCTTGGCCTGTTGAGATAAAGAAATTTCTTAAAATTAAGCTAAATGTAGCAAAAATTGAAAATGGGAAGAATCCCGAAGTAATGAGGGTTAGACGTACCGACTCATATAAAGCATGTGAAAAGGGACATATATATCATGAGACAAAGATGTATTTTTTCCCCTGGTAGTAATGACACCAAAGTGCAGGTATCAACTGAACATGGGATGAAGAGAAGATGTAATTCTAGCTCTCTCCAAAGTACATGTATCAACTGAATATGGGATGAAGCTATGAGTTGGGAATGAATCTTCTTACTGGTATTGGTAAAAGCAATGTAATGCGGTTACCATAGTAGCAACCAATTTCCATGAGAAGGTCATACTTTAGACATCAATTTTAATGACAAGAAGAACTTTTCCTGACCAATTGACTATCTTATTCAGTTGAACAAGATCCAATGTTTGCACTTATGGAATGGAAAGACGAGACATTAATTTTCTAAAGCACTTGAGATATATTGGGTGAAACGTAATATATATTCACTCTAAAGTACTTGAGTTGAATCCCACTTTTGATATGTAATAAAGCCACACCACTTATTCAAACTCTCAAGACCAAATGTCTAACTGATAGTTGTTTTTCTTCCACCAATTTAAGAAATATATGAACTAATTTCTTATTATGTAACTACGATGATTGGATCATTGAGTGAATCACTGCTCAAAATTTGTCGCCAAGATGAACAAAGACTAAAAGTTGCATAAGCTCCGAATATACTAAGGTCTAACCACACCTTGTTAAGTGCAAAGGGTGTTCATGCGTGAACTATTACCTACCTTTTTGGAAACTTACAGTGAGAATGAAGTTGATTGCATTTATAAATTATTTCTAATGAATGTCGAAGGAAGCATATTCTTAGAAAATTAATGTGTCAATCTAGTGAATTGTAAATCGCTAGAACTTGAATTACTGAATCTATATTAACCCCAACAATGAACTGATTGGGATTAATTCATAAAGACTTTGACATAATTAACCATAAGGCACATTGGTTGTTACACGATGTTCCGTTTTGGAAGTAATAACACGGGCATAACTTCATTTGAGTGTACAAGATAATGAACTAATAGAATGCGAGGTTACGATATCTATCACAATCAGTGATTTCCAAAGTTACCAGATTTGCACTGCCTCTCCCTATTATGCTTTAGAGTAAGAAAGCACGTCGATTATCTTACAAAGTATTTTTTTAGTAAAACATGATTGAGACCATCCTGTTTTACTTAGATGCAAATGACAAATAACTCATTCTTCAAAGAAATAAAGTGTTGTCAGTGAACATATATTCACACAGAGTACGAACCATTCAAGTGATTTATGGCTATGGTGGATGATTCGACGCATTAAATCAATTATTGCTCACAACAAACGATGCGTTTAATTTTTGTAAAACTCCTAGCACATATTACACAATGCAAAGTACAAAGGCTCTCCACCCTTGTTAATGCTAGAAAATTTACATCAAAAGGACTTGATGAATATTGCATGTTTAGTAGGATCAAATATAGAGCATCTTATACCCAATGGTCTCGAAGAAGCTACTATCAAAGGTTACAGATGGTGTCTAAGGAATAGGTTATGTGTACCAACCTACCTTTTATTGCTTTGGGGATATGCAATATTATACATATCTTTATTTAATTCATTTTAGAACCCAATACTAGTCAACCTTTTATGCGTACCAGTTGGTTAACGGATTGAAGCCTGACATTCGTTTTCTTACGCATTTTTGGTTGCACTATATATGTGCCATTACGACCCCACATCGTACTATGACGGGTCTCTAAAAATGTTAATTAGTTATGTTGGGAATAAGTTCCCAATAATTATCCGCATTTAAACCTTTTGGCAGGAGATATCTTATCATTAGATTAGCGGGTTATCACTTTAATGAGACAATCTTCCCGTCGTTAGGGGGAGATAAGAAAAAGTATTTTCTAAGGGAACGACAAGAATTGTTGTGGTGTGCTCCCACTGTGTCTCATATTGATTCTTGTACTCCAAAAATGTAAATGTGAAGTGACAAAGAATAATCGATTTTCAGAATGTATACTGATGTCGCTAAAGTGATAAGATCACATGTACCAGCTGCAAACTTACCTGCAAGGTTACAAATCCTCAATAAGGGATATACACCATAAATTAAGCTATTGAAACTGCACTTACTGGAAGTGTGGTTGAGGACGTGGCTCCATAAAGGAAGTTGGAGACTCCACTTGGTTCGATCAATCCTCACTTAGAAAGGAAGTAGGTGAGGAAGGAAGAACTTATTTATATCATCAGAAATCATCTCATAAGATTGTCTCTGAATATGTCCATGAATCAAACTAGAGGATGCTCCGAAGTTTAATTATTCCAGAGAACAATGACATCCCAAGTGGATTATGAGAATGTGCACGAGTCAATGGAAAGATCATGCGAGCATATTGATGATTAATTTAATATACACTTTCTTAATTAAGGAAATATGGCAATATGAGATTGAACCTATCTCCTTGTTGCTAAATGTCAACGAAGAGCATATTTGGCCTATACAACCCAGGTAGAACTTGGTTCTTTGACAAATATACAGGTATTTGGTGTGGTAGTGCTAACCAACCAAGCGTAAAGCCTATTGGACATACATGATTATTTTGTCACAAAGCATAATGAGAATAAAGCAGTCTTAAAATATAAAGACTCGCCTTGTGGCGCGAGGTTGATGTGTTTTCAAAGTTGTTGTAGTAGTATGATTCGTTCAAGACTTGTGAAAGCGGAGTTTAGATTTTTTTTAATAAATAAAAATAGCGAACTAAATTAAAAATATGTTGTGAAAATTATGGAGAGAATAGGATTAGGATTCCACCATTGGTTGATATTAGTGATTTAATAAAACAATAATTATGCAACTCAACATTCAGATTGATTCTAATAGTATTGCCTAGACATGTAGATTTCCAAAAGAATATATGTTAATCCAAGCATAGAATATCAAAACCCTAAAGCAAGCATATTCTATCAAGAGAAAATACACCTAACTAATCAAAATCATATAAACAATTTTTAGTTCAATGCAAAAATCATAATAGAGTTGTTGTAATTAATTAATAAAAATATATCACTTTTACCGAAACAACGGCTTCCTCCATAGTCCCAAGGATTGGGTTTAGCTCCGCATATTGGAAACATACTCAGAATAATTTTTCATTGCTCAAAAGTGTTTACAAGTGATGAAATGGGAGAAAATAATGATTAAACCGGGTTTGCTCTAAACGATCCCCAAACTCTTCATCCCCTCACTGATACCCAAGACACTCTTATTTATACTGTGAAGCCAATCTTAGGTCGACAATCATCTCAATTACTCCAAAAGATCTTTGCAGTTAATGAAAGTATTTCACGGGAATATTTCCTCTCCATTTTCACGCGTCTTCTGAGTTGTATGGTATATCCAAATCTTCTCATTTAATTGAGCCAAATAATGAAGAGAATATCTTCAATTAATTCCGTGAATAATTCCTTCGCTGTTTTCGAAAATATCCAAAAGTATACGATTTCCTTCCATTCAAGACACGTACAAAATCTTACTATCATGGTAAGAAGATAATCATGTCTTAAAGACACAAATATCCCCATAATATCATGACCAGAATCTCACATAGTTGAGATTTCTTTTCCCGCCAAATATCTTTCCCGTGAAGAAGAAGATGGGTTCCCCCTATCCGGTCCTGGGGTGCGAATAGCAGATGCCATGAGGGGTGTCTCTGATCAGATGATTGGGGTGCAAATATCATTTGGGTACCCCTTATCATTTGGGCTCCCCTTATCCACAAGTGAGAGTCTGAATAACGCGTTCCTTCCGGTGCTTTAGACGACTTTTCGAACCGATTTTTCCAAGAATGTTTATTTCCAAAAATACCTAAAAACACATAAAATACCATAATAACTACAAAAATCGAGTACCAACAATACATGAAATTAAGGACAACGTAGACACAAAAATGTGTCTATCAAAAACCCCCAAATTTATTATTTTCTAGTCCTCGAGCAAAAATAATCCAGAAAATAAAATGACTACACTTAGCACGTGCAGCAAACCGTTAGACCGCTAGATGGCCCTAGCGGCGGAGTGTTGTCTCCGGAGGGTTTACCAGAGGTGTACCCACAAAACCTTTACTACATACCCTAGCTATCTACGCAGAACCTTGGAAGGCACTAAAGAATCTCCTTGGTTGGCATACAATCATTGACTATAGGAGGAAGTACCCTGATGCCAAATTCCAATTGTTGTACACGAGTTTGCACTCAGCATACTAAAATTCATAAAATGACAGAGCTCTACTCAGATAGTTTCTGGACATCATAACCGGAATCAACCAATCACATGGAAAGATTAAGAAGATGGATAAAGAAAAAGATGGTTTAAAGTGAACGGTGTTTCCCATATCTGTCTGAAGGCCTCTGCCAAGGTGAATCTATCCTAATATACTGAGATACCGGTCTGACTAATATCAACACATCTGGCATATACAAGGGGACCAGTGGTCGATAAACCTAACTCTAGGTCAACACAACTGGCATATACAAGGGCACCAGTGGTCGACTTTATTGAATTTATTCCGGTTGGTCTAATGGTCTGGTCTCTTTTTTTTTTCTGTCTCTCACTTTTTTTTTTGGTATCTCAATCACTCTATTCCACCCTAGCAAAGGTAACAACTTGAATAGTGTGCCCCACCAAATCACTTAAAAAATAAAAACAGAAGGATTAGGATTCAACGAGATATGGCGAAACTACCATGTTTTTTTTTTAATTCTAACACCTGAGATCTGTGCTTTTATGAATAGACTCTTTAGATGTTTCCATCTAATCAGATTGGTTCCTCAACTCCTACAACCAAGATGTTCCCATCCACTTAGATTGGTTAGTGCCAACCTTAATAAGCATAAATTTCTAGGCTTTGGAGTTTATTTGTTGTAGCTAAGAGCTAACAAAAAGTTTCTTCCCCACCCCCAAACTTAAATCTAACATTGTCCTGAATGTTCTAAAGATGAAATTAAAAGCATGAACAATAAGAAACTGTTACCACTTGATGGATGGAAAAAGAAATAAGGAAGGATATTACCGTAAGCATGAGTACCTCCCAGGAAATGCTAAATTTAAAGTCTTTAGATAGACATCAAATACCTCAGAAAGGATTGTCACCTTCCAAAGTCATATATCAATAGTCGAAACAATTGTGGGTCCATAAGACCAAATAGAGCTGACACCAGTATGAGACAACTCCACTGATTCAGAAAAATGAAAAGAAGGAGCACATCCTCATCTAAGGTTTCTGTCAAGACAATTGTGTTTATCTGCGGCGCGTAATTGAACTTCATATGTGTGTCTCGATAAATAGATTCACCCAAAAAACGGGTCTCCAATACCTGGGTTACCTCCTGGACAGTATCAGGAGGATCGGGTTGCGGAGTCTGAAAAGACTCAAGTAATATCTCATATGTACAAGGCTCGAGTCCCAAGTTAGGGACTCTAATTAGGGATACGATACAATCACAAGAACCATCACTACCCCCGAACTTAGGGTTCACAGACAAACCTCTAACTATTTCTTGAATTTCCGGATCTTCAGAGTCCTTAAAATACTCAAGAGATTCTTCTAGTTTTCTACCCCCAAACTTAGGGTCATCATTATTCTCAGAAAAACCTAAAACTATTGCCTGAATTTCTAGGTCCATAGAATCTTTAAAATACTCAAGAGCTTCTTCTAAAGATTGATCACATATCTGATCTAAGAGAATGGTTTCCTCAAAATCATCTAAAGAATCTACCAGTAAAGTGTCAAGCCAATTATCCTGAACTAAAGTGCTAATCATATTCACTTCTTCTAAATCATCGTTCTCAGAAGGTTGTCTAATAACATTAAAGACATTTAGTTCGGTGGTCATATTACCAAAGGATATGTTCATAAGCCCAGTCCTACAGTTGATGACAGCGTTAATTGTAGCTAAAAATGGGCGACCTAAAATCACTGGGATTTGACGAATTGGGTCCTGAACAGGATGGGTGTCTAGAACAACGAAATCCACAGGATAAATAAACTTATCGGCCTCTCTATGACACCACGAGGGACTTTGATAGACCTATCAGCTAAGTGTAATGTCATTTTAGTCGGTTTCAACTTACCAAGACCTAGCTGGGTGTATACATGATACGTGAGTAAGTTAACACTAGCTCCTAAGTCAAGTAAAGATTTATCGACCATGTGATTACCAATCGCACAACATATGATGGGGCATCCAGGATCCTTATACTTAGGGGGTGTTTGGTTCAGAAGAATAGAACTTACCTGACCAGCTAAAAAAGCTTTCATATGGACATTAAGCTTACGCTTTCGTGTACAAAGATCTTTAAGGAACTTGGCATAAGCAGGCATATGCCTAATTGCTTCTAATAGCGGAATGTTGATGTTCACCTGCTTAAATGTTTCCATTATCTCGTTGAAAGTCGACTCCTTCTTTGTTGGGGCTAACAAATGTGGATATGGGGCTCTAGGCACAAAGGTAGACCTATCAGGAATTTCTTGGGAATCCTTAAAGACTGTTTCAGTTTCCTCGTCTACGGGCTTCTCTTGGGAAGTAGAAGGTGGAACTACAGTATGCCCACTAAGCATGGATACCTTATTATCTACCGTTTTACCACTCCTAAGAGTTGTTATCGAGTTCACATGGTTTGATGATTTCTCACCAGCTAAAGATATTTGATGGACTCCCCTAGGTTGGGTTGTGGTTGACTAGGAAACTTTCCTTTTTCTCTCAATGTCTCATTTATCTGACTAACCTGGGTTTTCAACTCGGAAATAGCCTCAGAGTTAGCCTGACCAATTCTCTTATTTTCTTCTAAACCTTGAGAAACAGATTGTTGAAACTGCACAGTGTTACGAGTTAACAAAGCAAGAGACTCTTCTAAGATCATAATCTTCTTATCCGAAGGGTTCTGAAACTGTGCCGGAGCTGAAACATTCTTAGTATAGCCAAAACCTGGGGGAACCTGAGCATTACTAGACTGACCTTGATTCTGGCCCTTGGACCAAGAAAGGTTTGGATGGTTTCTCCAGCCAGGATTATAGGTTTCTGAATATGGGTCAAACTTCTGTTGGTTATCAAACCTTGTGTTTTTATAAAGAGCATTGGATTGCTCTTCAACAGCATGGCCTTCCCAAAAACGCTCATTTCTTCCACTACTACCACTAGAATGACCTAATTCTAAGGCTTCTAACCTTTTGGCAATAGCTGCTATTTTGGCATCTGACTCGTAAGATCCTTCTACCCTATTAACATTTCCTCTACTTAAAAGAATTGTTTTCTGGGGTTTCCTACTATTTTCCCATTGTTGGGTCTTATCGGCGATTTCATTCAAAAATGTCATCGCTTCATCAACAGTTTTATTCTCAAACCCACCTGTGCATAAGGTCTCAACCATGGTTGTTGTTGAATAATATAAACCCTCGTAGAGGATCTGAACTAACCTAACCTTCTCCAAACCATGATGAGGACATTGAGATATCAAGTCATTGAACCTTTCTAAGTACCTATATAAAGATTCTCACTCTTGTTGGGCAAAAGTACATATTTGTGTCCTAATAGATGATGTTTTATGCCTTGGGAAAACTTATGTATAAAGGCAGAAGTAAGTTGGTCATAGGTTTCAATTGACTCAGAGTCCAAACTATACAGCCAAGATTTGGCTTTATCTTTTAAGGAATAGAGGAATAACCTAAGTTTCAACGCATCATCACTTAGGTTTTTAATTTTCAGAGTACTACAAACTTCCTCAAATTCCCCAACATGAAAATAGGGGTTCTCATTCTCCTTCCCTAAAAACATTGGGAGCATCTGTAAAGTCCCAGGTTTCAGTTCATAATTTGCCTCGGTTTCAGCTAACTTGATACAAGACGGACGAGAGGTCCTAGTTGGGTTTAGCAAAGCTTTCAAAGTTACCATTTCTGGCACTACCAAAGGACTAGGAGTACTAGGGGTACTTTCCTCACAAAGATACAGATTCTCAAAACTGAAGTTTCCAAAAACGGGGCTCTCAAAAGAAGAGTCTTCGAGCTCCCCGTCTTCACAAGAAGAACTACTAGGTTTTTCACTAATAAAATGATCTAGAGTGTTTCTTTTCCAAGCCCGTTTAAAAACTTCGGGCATACACTAGAAAAACCAAATCAAAAAGAAAAGTCCTAAAACGGAAGGGATGTTCTATGCAAACACAAACAAGGCTCACTCCACCACAGCAAACCTACTGATTTCTAGCAAACAAAAAGCATGATGGCTCCACTTAGATTGTTTCTAGACCAGCTTCTAATCCTTCGAACGGGAATTCGTTACAATTTAAGCAAACCCCTCTGGATCAATCCGAGTCAAAGTAAGTTGAATAGAGGCGAGGGAATCTCGGTGGAGCTTTGATACCCAAGGCCTCACCGGTATTACAAGGCGGCGCAGTCACGCATTCAACTTACAGAAACCGTCAAGAACTTCGAAGTATGCTTAAAAGAGTAACCAATATTTTTCAAATGACTTTCCTGTTAAGCTCGTTACCTTATCGGTCTCGTTCTAGTCAAAATTTTAGGCTTAGGTTCGCGTTTGGTGTCGTTTTCCTAAGGCGGGCAAGAAGAGAACGGTGATGAAATCCGAACCCTTATCTTGTATGGCCAGTCCTTGCCCTTTACTAGGAAATTAAAGCATCAGTTTTCAATTCCTCAACATATATGCATACGAAGGAAGACAGTAACTCGCTGACAGGGGATTCGCGAGTGTTTCGACAAACTTACCTCCCGTACCAGACGGGGGATGAACCTTTGTAGTCGACTCGGGCCACGACTCCTATGTCATGTACGAACCCGAGGGGCCGAGGTGATATTGTAATCACCGTCCTTCTCTGCAAACAGTTTATATTTAAACTACTCTTCTGTAAGGTTAAAAAAAATAATGTCCCAAAATTTAAAGTCCAAAGTCCAAAAATATAAAGTGCAAAAGAAAAAGAAAGTCTAAACAAAATAAAAATCTACAAAAATAAAAATGTCTCTCTTTTTTTTTTCTCTCATTTTTTATAAAAAAAAATCTTCTTCTTTCGCTCCTTTCGCTTTGCCTTTTACTCCAGTCTTTAAGTATTCACCAAAAGCTTTGGAAAAATTTTCTTTCGCTCCAAATTCTAAAATCTGAAAAAAAAAAAGACAAAAACCCAAAAATGTAAAGAAGAACAAATAAAAAAAAAACTAAAAAAAAAAATCTAAAAACTCTAGCCTAAAGACAAGTCCGCGTCGGCGGCGCCAAAAATTTGATGTGTTTTCAAAGTTGTTGTAGTAGTATGATTCGTTCAAGACTTGTGAAGCGGATTTTTAGATTTTTTTTAATAAATAAAAATAGCGAACTAAATTAAAAAGATGTTGTGAAAATTATGGAGAGAATAGGACTAGGATTCCACCATTGGTTGATATTAGTGATTTAATAAAACAATAATTATGCAACTCAACATTCAGATTGATTCTAATAGTATTGCCTAGACATGTAGATTTCCAAAAGAATATATGTTAATCCAAGCATAGAATATCAAAACCCTAAAGCAAGCATATTCTATCAAGAGAAAATACACCTAACTAATCAAAATCATATAAACAATTTTTAGTTCAATGCAAAAATCATAATAGAGTTGTTGTAATTAATTAATAAAAATATATCACTTTTACCAAAACAACGGCTTCCTCCATAGTCCCAAGGATTGGGTTTAGCTCCGCATATTGGAAACACACTCAGAATATTATTTTTTTGCTCAAAAGTGTTTACAAGTGATGAAATGGGAGAAAATAATGATTAAACCGGGTTTGCTCTAAACGATCCCCAAACTCTCCATCCCCTCACTGATACCCACGACACTCTTATTTATACTGTGAAGCCAATCTTAGGTCGACAATCATCTCAATTACTCCAAAATATCTTTGCAGTTAATGAAAGTATTTCATGGGAATATTTCCTCTCCATTTTCACACGTCTTCTGAGTTGTATGGTATATCCAAATCTTCTCATTTAATTGAGCCAAATAATGAAGAGAATATCTTCAATTAATTCCGTGAATAATTCTTTCCCTGTTTTCGAAAATATCCAAAAGTATACGATTTCCTTCCATTCAAGACACGTACAAAATCTTACTATCATGGTAAGAAGATAATCATGTCTTAAAGACACAAATATCCCCATAATATCATGACCAGAATCTCACATAGTTGAGATTTCATTTCCCGCCAAATATCTTTCCCGTGAAGAAGAAGATGGGTGCCCCCTATCCGGTCCTGGGGTGCGAATAGCAGATGCCATGAGGGGTGTCTCTGATCAGATGCTTGGGTGCAAATATCATTTGGGTACCCCTTATCATTTGGGCTCCCCTTATCCACAAGTGAGAGTCTGAATAACACGTTCCTTCCGGTGCTTTAGACGACTTTTCGAGCCGATTTTTCCAAGAATGTTTATTTCCAAAAATACCTAAAAACACATAAAATACCATAATAACTACAAAAATCGAGTACCAACAATATATGAAATTAAGGACAACGTAGACACAAAAATGTGTCTATGAGAGGTTTCTCACAAATCCCTAGAATTGTTCTCTTGTAATCAACGTTATAGCGTTATGCTACTTAAATTACTTGGTAATTTCAAAAGGACTTGAAATGCAGCGTATGTATGTGGTTGTTACGTATCTCTTAAAGAATCAAGATATAACAGATCGTGAGGTTTGTCACAAAGCCTTGGAATTGTTCCCTTGTAATGAATGTTATAGTGTTATGCTATTTAAATTAGCTTGGTAATTTCAAATGGACTTGAAATGCAGCATATGTATGTGATTGTTACGTATCTCTGAAAGAATCAAGATATAACAGATATTTACCAAAGTACTTGATAGACTTTTGTTTCCCAAATAAAGTGACTCTAAACCACATAGTGCATTTACAATTAGATAGAACGCTCACTTATAGATTGAAGCAGTCAGGCGGATGTGGTATACCCGTCTAAGTGACTATATGATTTGGAGGGGATAGACAAGTAAGGTATTTTTCCTTGCGTATTCACAAGAAAGTTCCTGATTTGGAATTGTAGATATCTATGTCGATGGTACAGACATGATGGGTACTCTTGATGTAATAAGAGACCTTAAAAGCTATTTGAAATCCGAATTTGAGATGAAAAGTTTGGGAAAAGCTCGACCGAATACTGAGCTTGTGGTATATTATTCCACCAATTTGCATATGTCTAAAGTTTTCAGGAAATTTAACAAAGACATGCATCCTAATAGCACTCCCATGATTAGTCGAGGTTCAAATGTAAGTAACTGACCATTTCGTCTAAAAGAAGATGACGAAGATGTGTTGGGAGTTGAAATTCCCATATCTAAGTACAATAGACGCATTCTTGATCGATTAAATTTTACATCCTCAGGGAACTTATTAGCTATATATAGCTCAGCGCCAACGCAACGTCATTGGAATGATATATTGAATGTTATCATGTACTTAAAAGTCACCATTGACATAAATTTGTTTTATACATTAAAAGGAATGCTAATGAAAGTGCAATCCAAAAGTTCTTGATTATAAAGGAACAATAATCTCTTCTCCAACGAAAGTAATCAGGGGGAGATACGGTAAACTATTTTCTAGGTCATTACCGATATTCAGTTTCGAAAAGTACATGACTAAAGGAACTGTGGAGAACAACTCTGAAAGTAATCAGGGAGAGATGCCGACATCAAGGTAGTATCCAAGTATATGATGTCGACATATTTTACTTTGAAATTGAAGATATGTTGTCATCTTTTTCCCTTCGATCGAGAAAAAAAATTCCCAAAGGGTTTTATTACTCGACAAGGTTTTTAGCGAGACAACATTAAAAACATCAAGTGTGTTAAACGTTGAAGACATAAAGATCGCGTCGATATTTATCTAAATCAAAGAAATGAAACGTGATAGTCTATTAAGCAACGTAACTTTCATAATCAACAACAAGGTATTATAAACATTCAAGTCACCAATGTAAAGTGTGATAAACTCCTTTTGATTGCATTAGACTAATGATAATTTTTTGATATCAGGGGAAGCATCTAATGGCGTGTTGCTTTTTCTTCACCGAGGTTTCTTTTTCCCACATGGTTTTGTTACTCGGCAAGGTTTTTAATGGGACAACAACAAACACCGAGAATGTAATTTCCCAGCTAAGGTTATTGTCTTTCCTACGAGGATTTTCTTCCTTAGGATTTGTGAATCAGATAGTCAACTTCAACGGAGCAAAGTGATCATCTGCAACAGATCACCTTTACTTGCATCTATCACGTTGTATTATTTTCCCTTTGTCAAGGTTTTAATGAGGCAACGTATACGCATCTGACTATGTTTTAAGTTTGCTTAATATTGTACTCTTTTTCTTTAGTTCAGGTTTTGTCCCTATGGGTTTTTATGACGAAGTTTTGATGAGGAAATTAACTTAGATTAATCGGTCCTTGAAGGCATGTGATGAACTACATGTAAATTACGAGACAACATGTGAAGAGTTGTACCAAGGTTTTGTCTCACTGGGTTTTTTCCTTTCAAATCTTTAATGAAGAAATTTATTTGTCACAAGTCATCACGGAGAGGAGGACATTTGAAGAACTACATTCAAAGCACTATATGTGAAGCACTATGTATAAAGTTTTGTTGTTGAACCACATAAGGGGGAGTGTTAAAGGGCCCATGCCCATGGATGTGTAGTCCAAAACGAGAATCTTTTGGTTTTCCATTTCTCCATGTATATAAAGATATGATATCTATGTAACCACATAACTCTTATCAGTAGAATCCTTCTCTTTCCCTGCCTCTTTCTTTTTCCCAATTATTCTACTGCAAAAATTAGACTAATATGTTAACAAACTTTCATGTTTAAAACGTAATTACTGATGAGATAGATTTATTTTTTTGAAGCACAAATAGATATACTATACTATAATTTTCTTTATTAAATTTAAGAACTACAGTTAGCAAATCACTCTAAACAAAGAAGAATACCATACATAAAAATAATTTATATAATTATGTTGTAGTTTTTCGAGTTGGGCGGGTTAGTAAAATTTGTGCCATGCCCGCCCAAATTAGCTTGGGTTGGTAAAATATTTAGACATGTCCGTCCAACTTTTGAAATACATTGTCCATGTCCGCCGAATGTTCGGATTGGGAGGGTTGATCCAGCCGAAGTCCCACCCCTAATAATTAGCTATTTGTATGATTTATTGATATCAAACAATGTATTTTTAATTTGATCCGGTGACCTTAAGTTTTCAATTTCATTCAATATCACTTCCTATTTTGTTTTGGGAACTAGGGTATTGTTCTTGCTCTTGATTTTGCCCAAATTATTATTATAAGAGCAATGCGACAATTGACTATTTGTAATCGATATGACGACTCTTATTTTAATCGACTATACGTAAATATGTACTTCTATTACCTTTTGCAATTTCTTTCATTTCATTATTTAAGAAATCTTTATTTGCATTTTTCTTAAATAATCCATTAGGTATCTCGTATATATATAATGAAACGCCAACTGTATGATGTATAGAATTAGATATATCGTTAGACTAGCTCGTATCGTGGTCATTGTTTGAAACCTCCATAAGTTGAACAGATACAATTCAATGCATTGTGCTTCAAAAGAAAGATGAACAGATTCAATTCAATACATTGTGCTTTAAAAGAAAAACCACATGTTGTGAGCCTTGCTCACTTCATGTATTTTATTGACAAATTTATTGCTTACATGCTGATCAAATATTTTGATAGCATCGCAACTAATCATTTTTCATTAAAATGGTTGGTTGTACAGTTGAGATCATTGAAATTGATGGTTCCCCATTGTTATTTTGGTTGTACAGTTGAGATCATTGAAATTGATAGTTCCACATTGTTATTTTCGTTGTACAGTTGAGATCATTGAAATTGATAGTTCCTGATTATTATTCATTAAATTTCCACTTATTAGTTTTATCCCCCTGGACTTTAATTTTTTAGTTTTGTCTTTGAGCATATATGACTTTGTTCCACAGTGGATGAGATAAGGTATCGCTTTGTTTCTCTTTTATTGAAGCACATATGAGTTACAGCTAATATTATGCCTTCCAGTCACTTGGTGGCACCAGAGGCATGAATTTTGTCAGCTCCGCTTAAGGGCGGAGATTAAATACATTAAATTATTGATTCCTCGATGCGAGTTTATCCATAACATCCTAAGACTAAGTCTTATATGATAGATTTGGCTGCTAGGTTATCTAAAAAGCATTGCATATAAAAAAAAAACGTTGTCTATTTGTTAACACTACTTATTTCTCTAGATATATCTTGCATGTGAACTAGTAGCGAGATAGTTTCGCTGAATGGTTCAGCGCAGCCAAAATCACGTTTTTGCGATATGGTTCAGTGCAGACTGATTTATTTTTGATCCGACGCCTGAGATGGTTGCGCTGTTCCGTTCAACGCAACCTAATTCTACATTTCGTTGTTCCATTCAGCGCCTCTACTTTTTGTTGTTCCATTCCGCGCATCTAGATTCTAGATTGGAATGACCTTGGGACTTAGCTTCTAGTCTAGATGCTAGATTAAAACACCATTGGACTTAGCCTAATAAACTTTGACCTCCATATAAAAAAAATCAAATAAAAAAAAGTAAGAAAAGAAGAAGAAGATAGCATCTCAAGACAATTTAGTAGATTATAGACCAATATCTCTGTGCAGTATCATTTATAAAATTGTGGTCAAAATTATTGCTCGGACTCAAACCTATCCTAGATGTAGTGGATAAAGCACAATCTGTATTTGTGCCCGGAAGATTAATTCTTGATAATATCCTTATGGATAAAAGAGTTAATACATTCTATGAATCAGTCCATTGCTCTAAAAATTGATATTAGTAAAGCATATGATAGAGTTTCGTGGAGTAAACCTAGGACAGTTTCTTATAGCATATGGCATAACTGGTGACACTTACAATATCATAATGAATTGTGTTACCACAGTTTCTTTCTCAATTATTGTAAACGGAACTCCGAAAGGACATTTTGTTAGTGGGGAAGGTCTGAGACGGATATGCCCTCTCTCACCTTACCTGTTTGAAAATGCGAGGGTACCCAAATATATCTCAAGCTAAAACTTTTCCACCTATAAGTCCTTTTTTCGAAAGTGATTGTCTATGGACTAAGTCGACACAATACAACTAATCGTTTCACACTTCATGTGATCGTCTTTGGATACGAAATCGAGACAATACAACAATGAAGTATGTTTACTTGATAAGAGGTTCGGACTTAACCAAACATAATAGAATTGCTATCAGGTAAATAGGAATTAACGTTTGTGTAATTTACTTTAAATTATAATAACAACAATTATAATTGCGGAAAATAAAAGTAAATGACACAACAAGATTTTGTTAACGAGGAAACCGCCAATGCAGAAAAACCTCGGGACCTTGTCCAGAATTGAATACTCTCAGGATTAAGCCGCTATAAAAAATCAAACCAACTTCGTATAGTTGAGACCAAGCAACTAAACCTATATTTCACCTAGTTCAGTCTGTATTCCCATGCCTCCGACCTGTAATAAGTCATGTACTTGGAACAATTTCTTTGGTTCGTATTCCAAACAGTAAAGGAACAACAAATCTGTTTGGTATCAGCTCTCTTCAACCAAGCTATATGAGTTCGACAAAGGATCTTCTGTTTATCTCAATAAACTCATTCGTCGGGTTCTTAGATCTATCTTATTCTCAACTACCGACGTAATTGTTAAGATTTTGCAATCAATACTTTTAATCACAAAGAATTGTATTGATGCCGATCTACACAACTAATCAATCTAATCTACCACAAGGATAAACCGATTATAATTGGATCCTCTTTTACGGAAACAAGTATTATGCACACCAAAGATTATAAACCCAAGTAAAAAAAATCTTCAATATCTTCTTTGTCTTCAAATCTTCTTAGATCTTCAATAAAAGCCTGCACACAACAACTTGAATCTCTTGTAATCAATCACGCACAGATTGGGGTCTGTTAACAATGGATTATCACAAGATCGTATTTAGAACTACAAACAGTCTAAAGATCCCTGTCGAAACTTCGATCTAGTTTGAGTGAATCGTATATCATAAGAGAAGATTCTCAAACATAAAAAAACTAGGTGCAATCAAATTTCAACCACCGTTAGTCAATCAAATCAATCGAAAACAAAAGATAAACCGCAATTATCTAGTTTCCCACCAACGGTACTAATAGAGCTTCTCAATCCCAAAGAAGACTTTAAACTGAGTGGCCGTAAGAGATTTTGCCTAATTAGGTTACTCTCCTCTCTGAATAGGCGGCTTCACCAGTAACAACACAACTGAGGAAGTTTGCTGCCACGAAGGATTAGTTTGCCCGAAATGGAAACTTCAAGTATTTATAGACAAGGAAGTTTGGACACCAAGGAATTTCCAAAACCGGAAATATTCTCAAGATATGCAATAAGTTCCAAATTCGATTTCCATAATTCCTGGAAATGCTCTGTCCAAAATGTTGACCGAAAATCTCTTTGGAAAATCTGTAACTAGTAAATGCACATTACTAATTCTTATTTTCCATATATAAAATTAAAAACCTTAAATAAAATATTCTTAACTTATTTAATTTCGATCCTGGGATTTTCTTCCTTTATCTGTTAAGGAATTGTAAAGACCCTCAAGCTCGTCAACGCTATTTGACTGGTTTAGTGATAGTCAAGAGACGTCTTAGCCGATAATAACTCGATTAGTTTAACATAAACATTAATTAATAAGAATTAATTTAATAACGATTTAGATACGAAAATAGTACCATTGAATAGATCTCGAAAAGTTACACAGAATGGACTACTCGAACATGTCATTCGGATACTGGACGAAGAAAATATCATCGGAATCGTGTGAAGGGCAAAATAATCATTTGATGGTTTAGCCGTCCCGGCTTCCCTTTTCCTTTTGAGGAGTGTCCCATTAACTAACTTTGGTCTTATCTACCCAGGCGAGAGGATAAACTCGTATCCATTCTCTTTTCTCTCTTCTTCTTCTTTTTTCTTATTTCTTCTTCTTCTTCTTCTTCTTCTTCTTCTTCCTCTCTTTTCTTCTATTCGATTTCTGCAGAGTGTATGTAAGTTACGTGTGATGTTATCGAAGTAAATCATATGAAGAAGAGATGGATTAAGAAGTAACTGTTGGTGGTGGTGTTGATTAGGATAGATGTTTCAGATTCAATGAAAAGATGAATTAGAGGATTCAATTTCGGGTTTTTGTTTAAGAGATATTGATGAGTCTCAAGAGATGAAGAATTAGAGCGTGGTAATGTTTTGATAGAGGAATTAATAAGGAATTGAGAAATTACAGAGATAGAAGATCAAGAACAGTGATTGTGAAATTAGGGTTTGGTATGAAAATGAGAGGTGAATTGGGTTGTTGTTAGATGAACAACAATGGGTAAACATACAATTGAAGTTTTGAGGTGGATTCAATGATGAATCAATGAATTAGGGTTGTGTTCTGTTCTTCCCCAAATTAAGAATTAGGGTTTCTGAGATTCATTAAAGATGTGATTTGAGATGGTTAAGAAGAAATTAACGGATGGGTTTTGATGAACATGAAGTGAAGAGGAAGATTATGACGTTTATTTACAGATCCAATCACTGAGAAGACTTTAATTTCAGAATTGAGGTAATTGTCTTCCTGTGTAAATTTAGTAAGATTATTACTTTGTTGTTGTGTTTCAAGTTGGTTTTGTTGTGAGATGATGGCTTTGGCTGGTTTGTGTTGTTATTAGAAGTCTTGAGTTTGTATCTCAGTTGGAAGAAGTGATACTGCAGGTGGTAATGAAAATGATTGTAATTGGTGGTCTGGTGTTGCAATGGCAGTCTAGAGGGGGTTGGTAGCTAGGGATGAGGTTGTTTGTGTATCTGTGGATATATGATTACAGTTGTAGGTTAGTTTTATGTTCTTTTCTAAAGGGAAGTTGAATCACAAAGAACAAGGGATATATGATGCAAGATTATGTGTAGCTGAAATTGATTAAGGAGATGTGAAGATATTGTACTAGGTTAGTGGCTCAGTAGTGTTGAAAGGTAACATAGTTGATTATTCTGGTACTGGATGTTAGTGAAGTTCTAAAGATGTTATGAAATGATGCTGATACAGAGTTGCAGATGAAAGTGTGGTGAATCTGGTGGTCATTAATGACTTGAAGCGCAAGATGATTCTAGGATAGTTTGGATTGCAATGATATGGATGGTGATAGATAAGTTTTATGTTGAACTGCAACTTAAGATATGGTGACTGAATCTTAAATGGATTGGAGTTTAGATGAATGCATTGGAAGGACGAAACTCTAAAGAAGTATAATTGATTGTGATAATTGTAGAATCAGTGGGTAGTCTCTTTGAGAGCTTGCGGTTACTGCTTTTGCAGGTAAACTGAGTTTAGTGTTGTAATTGAGTTATAGAGCATTGTTTTTATGTAATGTGTTATAATGCTTTTGTAAACATAATATTTGTTTCTGCAATTGAGCTTTGGCTTATGCACCTTAAGTTGGCCTGTGCAATAGATTTGCCAAGAATGTTTTCAGGTTAGTTGACTCGTTTTAGAGTTTCTGACTCAGTCAATTTGACAGAGTTAATTGTAAATCTAATTCATCTGAATCAGTCTTGTGGACCGAGTTAGATCACCGAATTTCCATATCTTGACTGAGTTGACCATGACCGATTTGACTCAGTGACCATACTAGAAAATCGTCGACTTTGACTTTGTCCAGGACTTAGACGTTGACTGTTAGTTGATTCCTTTGACCGTCAGTTTGACCGTTAGTGACTCAGATGGACTGAACTTAGATTAATGGGCTGGTTTAGTGGTTTTGGGCTCAGGACTAATTTTCCTAGTTTGATACGCTTGTGGTCTGAATTAGCCTGTGGTTCCTTCTACAAAGTTGTAGATATTCATACGACTTAGTTATGGACTATAGAATCAACCTAATTGGATTAGTAAAGTCTTAGTTATGTTAAAGATAGAGAATGAGATACCATAATGGACTTAGAACCATTAGATAGAATTGTATGATTCTTGTGTGAGCCATCTTGGCTAGATTCTTAAAGCTTTTGTATGATTAACAGTTAGTCTATTAACAACGATCGATTGAAAGGATGAACCAGTGGATCATGGATTTCGAGGTAGGCTTAGCTTGTCATCAAAAGAGGTGGGAATACATTTTACTCTTTTGAAACCATTGTTGTTCCTTTTATAAAAATTTACATTTAACAAACTCATGCAATGTCCGTTTGTGCATTCTATGCATTGTTTAGTTTGCATTATGATTGTTTTGTTGATTCTTTGAATCTTTCCATAATTTGGAAAAGACTTATATGTTTGTTGTCATCAAGAACTGTTATAGGAAACGAGAATTTCCACATGTGGTATATAGGATGCGCTCCTTCACATTTATACCTATTATAAGTTTATCCAGTGTGGACTTGGCATCAATATTACTATTCGGTGTGGAAGTGGCATCAATATTATACATTGTTTGACGAAGAAGTTTGTCCATATACGTATTTGTGCATTCCAGTGACTTAGTCACTTTGATGTTTGGGAAAACATGTATTGTTTTCCGAATTTTGATCATGATTTCTTTAACGTTAAATGTTATTCCTACTAGACACCCCTTTTAGGGATGATGTTCTCATACATTCCCACTTTCAGTTTCAGAGACAGATCAGAGTTACGCAACGAAAACTTCGAGGAGTTGAGTCCATTAGTTAGTTAACTTCGCCTATGTTTATTATGTTGTATATTCTATTTGTAAACCATATGACTATTGTATATGTATCATTTGAGAGGAGTTCTTGTATATATATTTCTGAGTGGGGCTTGTTTTGGGTTAAATTTTATAGCAGATTTCTAAACTGAAGGTTTAAGTAAAGGATTTAAATTCTTAGTGCTTCTTTATTTAGTTAATCTCTTGGATTAGTCGGCTGATAGCTTAGGGGGCTCTACAGGAATAACTTTGAACAATATAAGATAAGCATTACCGCACGTATTTAAAGTGTGTCGACATCCTTACTTTGTAAGTCCTCTTTCATACTTACAACCTTGAAACCGATTTGCAACACTTCCAAAAAAGTTTAGAATTGATTCATCTGACTATCAAGAACTATGTGATTGATCAAGAACACTCAATCACAAATCATGGGTTTAACGGTTCTACCAAAACAAGTTTCAGTTCTACCTCCAAGTGAGTATTGTGCATAGTCACACTAGCTTTCCAAAATTCGGTTGACTAGGTACTAGGATCGATTCCCCACATATATATGGTATCTAACTTGTGTGTGTTGCACATGTCCATAGGATCGGTTCCCCTTTGCCTATAAACGTGTTTCACATGTCCATAGAATCAGTTACCCTTTATGCTACAAACCTTGATGCACCTCATACAAGGATCGATTCCCCTTTGTGATGTGTTGCACCTCTTACTAGGAACGGTTCCCCTTTACCCAGAGTTGGTCATACACAAAATCACAAAATTGATCATACCATCTCAGGTGATTACTTAAGATCGGTTTCACTAATAAAAGTCATACCAATACAAAGTCAGGCCTTTGTGAATAGTTTTACCAAGAACACAAACAAGTCATGAGCGGTTATACTAATCATACATATTGGTTGTTCAAAAGATATGCAATGAATAACAATCCCAAAGTGCTAAAAGTAATCATACATAGCGGTTATACTAATCATACATAGCGGTTATACTAAACAACCAAAGTGCTAAAAGTAAGTTTTTCATGATTAATATTGTGAATATTACCATAAAAAATTCTTACTATGTTAGGTGAATATTTTTCAAATCCGAACATATTTCCCCAGATTCGGTCTTGAACAAACTTCACATAATTGGTTTCTGAAACATCTGGATCGAATCTCTTTTCTTCAGTGAAGCTTACTCCCTTCAACGCTTGATATCTTTCGAAACATGTATTGTCTACAAAATTCGTAAGAACATGCTTCCCTTTAATCAAGTGAGGATACTTGATTTTCTCAACATCTTTGGGAGGAACAAATGGATTCAAGACATACTTGTCTAATTCAGATTTTTCTTCTCTTGATTTCCTCTTTCCCATACTTGCGAAAATGTGAAAACCCTAGTTACGGTTTTGACTAATCTTCCCAAATATGTTCGAACACATATCAAGATTTTATCCTTTATAGGAAGACTTGAAATCAAAGACCGGAAATAACTAGTTTTAGTAAATACTAACAAAATCGGAAAACAAGATTTATGGGGAAACAATTCCGATTTTGTATCTAGATCTTTCTTTTGGAAAACCGGTTTTTCATGGACTGGATCTTTGTTTCGGATTGATTCCAAGTTTTTGTCCAAAAGTTTGTTTACTCTTTTATTACCAGAATTTGATAATATTACTTGAAGTTTATTCAGGAATTTTCTATTAGAGTATACAACGATAGATTTGAACAAAATATGATATTTGTTAAAAATATCATGAGAATCATAATCATAATTCCTGTAATGTTTCAAAAGATCACTTGCTTCATTAAAACAGTTGTGAGGTGTATGAAGCAAACCATTGTTAATAGAATTATTAACTGAAAACTCATTCCTTGTAGGAATACATATTTTCCAAAAACGCATCCTAGAAAGCGAAACATTGACAGTCTTTAATATGAAAATATACATGTATATACTTTGGTAGGCCAACCAAAATATTTTTAATATTCCTGTTTTTTCCAGAACACAATAGCCGAGGTTCATAAAAAACTTAAGTAGAATCTTATGCATTTTCAAGATATGAACTTGTCTCATAAGCCATTGTATCATTGTTACTTACTATAATGATATACAATCCTATGACATCCAGAGGATTACGTAAGTCATTCAAGACATGCATGAGCATAATCCCTAACAGGTTTAGGAATAAGAGTATTACATACTTCATACGTGTTTTCCACCACAATCTTTTAAAGTAGTCAAATCATGTCATTACGTTAATTGAATCGGCTATTAGATTCAATTTCTTATAGGATGGATCGCACCAAACACATATTGTTAGATATTTTCGTATTTTCCGGCTCTGATACCAATTGAAAAGGCGAGGGTACCCAAATATACCTCAAGCTAGAACTTTTCCACCTATAAGTCCTTTCTCCGAAAGTGATTGTCTATGGACTGAGTCGAGACAATACAACTAATCGGTTCACACTTCGTGTGATTGTCTATGGATACGAGATCGAGACAATACAATAATGAAGTATGTTTACTTGATAAGAGGTTCATACTTAACCAAAACACAATAGGATTGATATCAAGTAAATAGGAATTGACGTATGTGTAATTTACTTTAAATTATAATAACAAAAATTATAATTGCGGAACATAAAATTAAATGACACAACAAGATTTTGTTAACGAGGAAACCGCAAATGCAGAAAAACCCGGGACCTTGTCCAAAATTGAATACTCTCAGGATTAAGCCGCTATACAAAATCAAACCAACTTCGTATAGTTGAGACCAAGCAATTAAACCTATAGTTCACCTAGTTCCGTATGTATTCCCACGCCTCCGACCTGTAACAAGTCACGTACTTAGAAAAATTCCTTTGGTTCGTATTCCAAACATTAAAGGAACAACAAATCTGTTTGGTATCAACTCTCTTCAACCAAGTGATATGAGTTCGACAAAGGCTCTTCTGTTTATCTCAATAAACTCCTTCGCCGGATTCTTAGATCTATCTTATTCTCGACTACCGACGTAATTGTTAAGATTTTGCAATCAATACTTTTAATCACAAAGGATTGCATTGATGTAGATCTACACAACTAATTAATCTAATCTACCACAAGGATAAACCGATTATAGTTGGATCATCTTTACCGAAACAAGTATTATGTACACCAAAGATTATAAAACCAAGTCAGAAATCTTCAATATCTTCTTTGTCTTCAAATCTTCTTAGATCTTCAATAAACGCCTGCACACAACAACTTGAATCTCTTGTGATCAATCACGCACAGAACGGAGTCTGTTAACAATGGATTATCACAAGATTGTCTTTAGAACTACAAATAGTCTAAAGATCCCTGTCGAAACTTCGATCTAGTTTGAGTGAATCTTATAACAGAAGAGAATATTCTCAAGCATAAAATAACTAGGTGCAATCAAAGTTCAACCACCGTTAGTCAATCAAATCAATCGAAAACAAAAGATAAACCCCAACTATATAGTTTCCCACCAACGGTACTAATAGAGCTTCGCAATCCCAAAGAAGACTTTAAACTCGCGTCCGTAAGAGATTTCTCCTAATTAGGTTACTCTCCTCTCCGAATAGGAAGCTTCACCAGTAACAACACAATTGAGGAAGTTTGTTGTCATGAAGGATTAGTTTGCTCGAAATGAAAACTTCAAGTATTTATAGACAAGGAAGTTTGGACACCAAGGAATTTACAAAACCGAAAATACTCTCAAGATATGAAATAAGTTCCAAATTCGGTTTCCATAATTCCTGGAAATGCTATGTCCAAAATATTGATCGAAAATATCTTTGGAAAATCTCTAACTAGAAATGCACATTGCTAATTCTTATTTTCCATATATAAATTTAAAAACCTTAAATAAAAGATTCTTAACTTGTTTAATTTCGATCTTGGGATTTTCTTCCTTTAGCTATTAAGGAATAACTTTGAACAATAAAAGATAAGCATTACTGCACGTGTTAAAAGTGTGTCGACATCCTTACTTTGTAAGTCCTCTTTCATACTTACAACCTTGAAACCGATTTGACACATTTCCAAACAAGTTTAGAATTGGTTCATCTGACTTTCAAGAACTATGTGATTGATCAAGAACACTCAATCACAAATCATGGGTTTAATGGTTCTACCAAAACAAGTTTCGGTTCTACCTCCATGTGAGTACTGTGCATGGTCACACTAGCTTTCCAAAATTCGATTGACTAGGTACTAGGATTGGTTCCCTACATATATATATATGGTATCTAACTTGTATGTGTTGCACATGTCCATAGGATCGGTTCCCCTTTGCCTAAAAACGTGTTGCACATGTCCATAGATCGGTTTCCCTTTCTGCTACAAACCTTGTTGCACCTTATACAAGGATAGATTCCCCTTTATGATGTGTTGCACCTCTTACTAGGATCGGTTCCCCTTTACCCAGAGTTGGTCATACACAAAATCACAAAATCGATCATACCATCTCAGGTGATTACTTAAGATCGGTTTCACTAATAAAAGTCATACCAATACAAAAGTCAGGCCTTTGTGAATAGTTTTACCAAGAACACAAACAAGTCATGAGCGGTTATACTAATCACACATATTGGTTGTTCAAAAGATATGCAATGAATAACAATCCCAATAATGCCTGGCGATTTCCTTTTCGATTCACAAAACAAGTTCATGAACTTACTTCCTTAAAAACACATGTAAAACATTGTTTCCTAGGATGAAATCCTTACCTCATACCCATACATAATCACAATAGCATTCAAACGATTATGTTGATGTCTTATCTACAAAGTTTAATGGTTAAGTAATAAACCTCCTATTGTATTCCTTAATACTATGTCTATCTAGAGTGTTCATGCTTCGCAGTTTTGTTTTCAATATGCACGACTTGAAAGATACGTTAGGCAATGAAACAATTCAAGTCGAATATCACTAACCTCAAGTGTAAGGATGATGTTATCATTGTATCTCCTTACTTATTCACTTCTTCAAGTATTCGCAATACTTGTAATGTCTCATATCCTAATACTTTCAAGCTAACCTATACGAAGTTGACTCTAGTACATAATCAAGCGACTCTTTAAATGAGTTTTGATTCACTAAAATATGACAACCAAACTTGACATATCAACGCTTGGTGGGTTCAACCGAGCTATGCTCTAACACTGTTTATTTTATATGCTCAGGGACTCTCCTGGATGACTCGCACAATGGAAGCCAATAGCCTCTACAACAGTTATAGAGCAAACAAATGCGCCCCGTCAATAACTCACTTAATGTTCGCAGACGATCTTTTTTTGTTTGGTGTCCTAGATGACAGAACTACCCTACGTCTGTAAGATACTCTATCCATTTATGCCAAGTGGTCAGGCCAACAAACGAATTTAGAGAAATCTGCTATTTTGTTTAGCAAGGGGGTTAATGAGGAAAAAAGAAAACATGTGGCTGAGATTTTGGGCGTTAGCCAAATTAAATGTAATAATAAATACATAGGCTTCCAACTTCTGAAATCATCTTTAGAATTGATTTTTTTGACTTCTTATTCGAGAAGATAGAGAATAAACTTTCTGGGTAGAAAATAATATATTTGTCTAAGAATATATTTGACTCTTGTGATTCCGCAATAACTTATTCTGTTAATTAGTTAGGTTATTGTGAGGTGACTAATACTCTAGGCTGCTCTTCGGAAGACATAAGACCGGATTATTAGTTGTGTTTCTTGTTCACCTTGATCTTTATCTTAAGACGGAAACAACAAAAAGGAATAAACTTATATGTGGGAGACAGATTTGTTTGCAAGTCTTCGACTTTGGGTCGTAACAACTTATAGGTTGTCAAGGACGTCAGTTAGGGGAATCAAGTGCACAAGGTCTTGCAAGATTCAAGAGGCGTAAGGAACACGACTGTACCTTAATCGGTGTGAGACTTGGTTAGAGCTCAACTACACTCCAGTCCGAAATTAACTTGTAGTAGGCTAGAGTCTGTAGCTGCTTAATACAATGTGGTGTTCAAGTCTGGACTAGGTCCCGAGATTTTCTGCATTTGCAATTTCTTCATTAACAAAATTCTTGATGTCTGTGTTATTTATTTTTCGCATTATATTTTCTTTATATAACTGAAATATCACAGGTTTTGCGTTTTTCAATCACTGTTGATAAATTGGACCTTGGGTCGTAACAACTTATAGGTTGTAAAGGACGTCAGTTAGGGGAATCAAGTGGACAAGGTTTTGGTAGATTCAAGAGGTGTAAGGAAAGCGACTGTACCTTAATCAGTGTGAGACTTTATTAGAGCTCAACTACATTCCAGTTCGAAATTAACTTGTGGTAGGCTAGAGTCTGTAGATGCTTAATACAATGTGGTGTTCAAGTCTGGACTAGGTCCCGAGATTTTCTGCATTTACAATTTCTTCGTTAACAAAATTTCTGGTGTCTATGTTATTTATTTTTTTTTGCATTATATTTTCTTTATATAATTGAAATATCACAGGTTTTGCGTTGTTCAACTTCAATCACAGTTGATAACCTGGACCTTGGGTCGTAATAACTTATAGATTGTAAAAGGACGTCAGATAGGGGAATCAAGTGCACAAGGTTTTGCGAGATTCAAGAGGCGTAAGGAACGTAATTGTACCTTAATCGGTGTGAGACTTGGTTAGAGCTCAACTACATTCCATTATGAAATTAAATTGTAGTAGGCTAAATTATGTAGCTGCTTAATACAATGTGGTGTTCAAGTCTGGACTAGGTCCCGAGATTTTTTGCATTTGCAATTTCTTCGTTAACAAAATTTCTGGTGTCTGTGTTATTTATTTTCCCGCATTATATTTTCTATATATGATTGAAATATCACAGGTTTTGCGTTGGTCAATCACAGTTGATAAAATCAGACCTTGTTTGTTGGATATAACTTGATTGACACTCGGACATTGGTCTTTGGTACCATCCGAGTTATTCTCATAACAATCAGGTTTACAGATTCATATCTATTTGATTTACTGATTGTGTTGAGAAAAATATAAAGCCTTTTGATATCTTTATTGATTGATTTTCATTAAGTTGATACTCTCATAATTATATTGGAGTTCAGTCCATACAGATTGCCGAACGAAAAAGTTAGGTGTGGTTGTTGCACCCACGTGTTTTAAAGGATGTATATGGACTATAGGTGACGGTCAAAGAATACATGTCATAGAAGACCAGTGTCTCATTAATCAAATAAATTGCAGGCCAAAGCTGAAAGATAATGTATCTTTAGGGAACATACATAACGTCTCAGATCTCATTCTTCAAGAACCTACCAGATAAAATGTAGAACTTTTCACCAACTATTACAAGACCAGTCAACAACTCAAACCTAGACATTTATATCCCTGATGCAAAAGATCCGATTGAAGACAAGCTTACCCGGAAGTACCACCCTTATGGTACGTTCTCTTGCAATAAAAGCTCTCAAAGATAAACAACCAAGTGGCCTCAACCAGCTCCGATGATAATTTTCCTTGGAATTTTTTTTGGGATGTTAAAGAATGGGCCCCTAAAATCCACATATTTATTTGGAGAGTTATGCATAATGGGCTAACACTATTTAAAAATCTAGGAAAGCATATTAAGGGCATCAATCAGGAATGTAAAATGTGTAATGCAGATATTGAAGACGTCGAATGTATCTTTTTCCATTGCTCGGTGGTTGTTATGTCTTTCTTTGGTTCACCACTTGGGTGCAGAACTGAGAAATTCAAAGGATTTAGCAGCAAACAAATAATTGTTGGTTGGCTAGCATAAAAAGACAACTATGACGGATTTAGGATGGCTAGTTGTGTGATGTGGACTTTATAGAAAAACAGGAATAAGAAAGTGTTCAACAATAAAGAGCAAAACATTCAGAGCGTAATCAAAGAGGCTCTGTTCTGATTTAACTATATTATTTCTATCTTACCAGAGGAAGAACATCAGGTTAAATCTGTTCAGAAAAAGAAAGTGGCAAACAAGTGTAGTCCGCTTGAGAGTGAATGGACCAAACTTAATAATGATGCTGCTTATAAGGACTTTAATGGTGGATGGGCAGTGGTGGCTAGGAGTGCTGATATTAAATTTACAAGATGTGGTACAATGACCCATAAGGTGTTAAGTACAATTGAGGCTGGAACAAGAGCAGTGTTCCTATCTGTCGAATTTGTTGTGATGTCTCATCTGCAGAGGGTAGTTATTGAATGTGATGCCGAAAAAGTGGTGAACACGCTGACTAAAAAGAATAGTCACATTTCTTGGAGGCAGCACCAGCTCATATTTCAAATTCGAGACCATCTGAATAAGGTGACTGAAGTTAAGATTGTATTTAACAAAAGAGGTGGGAACAATGTTTCCCATGCTCTGACTAAGTATGCTCTAACCCGATGAAAATGACCCTTTGCTCCCTTTGTTCGGGTTGGGTGGTTTCGGGCGTGAGCTAATCGCACCGTCTAGACCGTGAATGCTGCAGACATTAGATGTCCCGTCGGTGTGGCCAGACCGTCTAAGCGCCCTTGTTTCCAATAAGAACACTCTTCGCTCGACCCTTCTCGATGCCGATAGTTAGGCTTTCCGTCACGTTTTCAAATCTCCGCACTAATCCACTTTCCCGATGACACCCCTGCCAAGTACATTCTGCCCTACCGTAGCTGTCCAGTCCGGAGCAGCCGTCCAGGCTTGATACATCGAGCTGCTGATCCGACCCGGTCACCAACGGTAATCGACCAGTCGTATTTCAATTTTTGGGGACTAGATGACCTGCCAGTAAGGGATTGACCGCCCTTGCTTGCAAAATCTATCCCATAAGTATGCTCTAACCCATCACTCTACTATGTGGTGGCTCTTTTGTAAACCCCTTATCTGTATTGCGTCTTGTTTGCAAGACGATCTTGATGCTCTGTAAGTTTTTCTTCTTTTGTGTAGCTAAAAATCCTAGCATTTTTAGGGGCCACCCCAAAGGATTTAGGGGCCATCAATTTATACCTAGCCAAAGACTCTAGTTAAGGGGTACCCTATATGATGTTGAAGTTACATAAATGCCCTTATGGTAAAACTGTATGAAAACCAAATCAAAAACAATTCTACTCATTTCAACTCTTCTTCTTCCAGTTTCCTATTATCTTTCGATTGTGGAAGAAAAAAAAAATTCCGCTCCAAAGTCAAATGTCCCCAATTAGGTAAGAATCTATCATTTTTGGGGTTTATTTCGCTTTAATTCGGCGAATCGAGAAAAAATAATTCTAGGGTTTTCGGTTATTTATCCAGATTCGGGCGATATTCATGCTCCTTTACTTCCGAATGTAGTCGTGTTCTTCATTTCTCAAGAACATCGACAGTATTCGGGAGAACTATTTGATGGTTATCGGCTGAATATTGTTGGTCATATCTTCCTGGATACAAACTGGTAATAATCGGTAGTTTAATGAATTTTTTGTCTCCCGAATATATTTAAGTAGACACACAGTATTCAATATATATATATATATATTGAAAAATCTCAAAATTTCTGATATAGGAAAAATCCCATTTTGGGGCCAGTATTTATTCGGAAGACAATATAATGTTATATACTTCCGATTATTTCAATTTCAAAATTTGAAAAGTATAAGTTTTTCCCAAATTCTGATTTTTGGGCCATCGTACATTCGGGACTTTACAAAACAATTATCCTCCGAATATAGCAAGTTCAAAACAAACCACGCCTTGGCTCTAGGTGGTTCCAAGGGCCAATATAGAATGTTAGACAGCCCATATTCGGAAGTTTGGGTAACTAATTATACTTCCGATTATTTCAATTTCAAAATTTGAAAAGTATAAGTTTTTCCCAAATTCTGATTTTTGGACCATCGTACATTCGGAACTTTACAAAACAATTATCCTCCGAATATAACAAGTTCAAAACAAACCACGCCTTGGCTCTAGGTGGTTCCAAGGGCCAATATAAAATGTTAGACAGCCCATATTCGGAAGTTTGGGTAACTAATTATACTTCTGATTATTTCAATTTCAAAATTTGAAAAGTATAAGTTTTTCCCAAATTCTGATTTTTGGGCCATCGTACATTCAGAACTTTACAAAACAATTATCCTCCGAATATAGCAAGTTCAAAACAAACCACGCCTTGGCTCTAGGTGGTTCCAAGGGCCAATATAGAATGTTAGACAGCCCATATTCGGAAGTTTGGGTAACTAATTATACTTCCGATTATTTCAATTTCAAAATTTGAAAAGTATAAGTTTTTCCCAAATTCTGATTTTTGGGCCATCGTACATTCGGAACTTTACAAAACAATTATCCTACGAATAATATAGTCGTGTTTAGAAATACCAACTTAATCGGTAGATAAGAATTTAAGTTTTCCACCGAATGTCTTATTCGGAGGTAATACGTGTATCGTTAACAACCGATTGTAGTGCACCAATGATACGAAACCTCAACGGCCATATTTTCAGAAACCTCAACGGCCATATTTTCAAAAATTAGATCCGTTGGAACTCTAATATATATAAGGAGGGTAACCCCTCTCAGTTATTACTGAGTAACAAATCTGAATGAAAAACCTTTTCAATGGCAAGTCCATCATCAATCGACAACATACTTCGAAGATGCAAGCGAACAACTACATCAATTGCAGCAAGGGAAGAAGAAATACAAAAAAGGAACAAACAACCCAAAAAAATTAAACCATCGTTAGTGTCAACGGAGGAGGAGGAAGAGGAAATCAAGGCTAAGAAGCGAGGTCAAGAACAATTCCATCATAGAGAAAGATTAAAACAAGTTGAGGAAGAGACCGAATGGATAAAAAATTATTACATTGTGAAAGATCTACCCAAAGAACAGCAGGACGATCGTATATTTTGGATTAACGTTTCATTGGGTCCTTTTGTTGGTAAGTACAAGAAGCCACGCCACAATTATGAACCATCCCATGTTTCTTCAAGGGTGCACCATGTTATAAAATTGTGCACCGAGTACAACCGTATTCTTGCTAGGCACAGAGACAACAGGTTTGCGGCACAAGATGATTATTCCAAGTGGAGAGGAGAGTCGTTTCTACATTTCGAAGCCACGTTGATTGTTGCATCTCGGACTGGGAAAAAAGAATAACATGTGATGTTTGAGTGCTGTAAATTCAAATTTTTAATATTAATCGGCGGTTTGATAAAATATGGAATTCCCGAATATGATTAATCGTATTGAAGTGTTATAATACTGTTGTTCCGATTACATAGTTTCAAAAAAAATTATAATCGTGCCTCGAAAAAAAACGATCAAACATCGTCATCATCCGAGGAGATCAATTCGAGTAACTCAGCGGGAAAGTTGTTGTCCATAACACGATCCCAATCAACCATGTTGGACTCATATTGTTTCACCCAATCCTTGTAATGGTTCATCGGGAAGTAATCGTGCCACTTACTCAACGGAGGTAACGGACAATCTTTCTTTACTCTTAAACCGATAAAATGCATTTCATTCACAAATGCCATTACGATTCTTCTATCTTTAACCGACTCGTCGCAAGACGTTCTTGTGGGTGCAAACGTCATGCTAAGTCCATACATAGGAGGAACGAAGAAATGTACCACGCAATTCAAAACGTCCGCTAGGAGATATCCAAATTTAGGCATTGTCATCCAATACTTGGATCCGATTATCTTCAATCCCTTTCGACACTTCACACGCGCAACTAAGTCTTTGAACTCTTTTTCTTTGTCGTATCTATCTCCTCGCCTCATCATCTCCATATAAAAACCCTTGTCCTTCACTAGTTGTACCGCCATCTTATTTCTTAAATATTGGAATTGGGTGACATCTTCGATATCCGCCTCTCTAAAGTAACCCATTTGTTCCGTAGCAACGTGAAACCCACAATTTCCATCCCCATCAACCTCGTCGGTCGACAAAACAAATGGAATGATAAGTGGAGGGAGTTGTTCCAAATACTCTTTGTATATTGTATATGTGGATCAATTTGGTCTTCCATTAAGATCTCTAGGGCAACGAAGAGTACCTTTGTACTCTTTTATAGTAAGAATTTCCATTGGTTGGGTTTGTTGCGAGGCGTTCATTTGCTCAACAACTTCTTCGAAAACATTGGGTTGACTTACTTGAGAAGGCTCTGTAGAGATCTTTGGCCTTACTTGTCGGGTGGTTGGTCCACTTTGATCATTTCTTGGACGACCTCTTTTCTTAGGTTCCGGCTCATCTTCAAATTCGGCTTCCGAACACTCGTGCCTAGACAATATTCTTTTATTAGACAAATACTCCTTCAACTCTTTTCTTTGGATGGTCCTCGACACTTCGGTGTTCGGCCTACCGGTGTTCTTTTGCTTAATAGTTTCATCAACCTCCCTTAAACAAGGGTGAAGGGCTTCCTCCAAATTATGCATCAATATTTGCTTTTTGGTGCCGTTTGATGTAGCGTAACGCTCGGCTATTCGTGCATACAATTCCGACTCGAAGAAAGACGGACCATCAACTACCGGGGTGTTCGGAGTGAAATTTAATTGCTTCCAAAATGGGTGAATATCATCGATGTCAATCACTTCAACATACCTACCCAACTTATGACGACATGGGAGTCCAATACCTATCATATCCTTGCAAACACAAACCGTATTCTCGTCATCATAAGTTTTATATAACTTCAATTGTTTCATCATGCGATTTATTGCCCATCTTGAAACTTTATGAACAACTCCCCTTAGAAGCAATTTTTCCTTAATATGTTCCATCGGGAATTGGTGTACACTAAATTGCATACATTTCCTAATCTTTACGAGATCACGATTGGTGAATTCATGGATTGCTTCTTGGATCGACACAACTCCATTTTGACTACCAATTAGTATTTTCTTTAGTCGACCATGAGACCCCTCCGCAATGCTTGTCGCCTCGTTCTTGAAATTACGATATTCATATGTCCATGCAAACACAAACCTCTCCTTAATCGTTAACCATTGTGTTTTACAATACTCAACCGGTTTTGGGTAGTCCGTGCTGTATTCATCCTCAAATTTCTTCAAGTTACATTCGTAAATTTCCTCGGTCATCGACCAAACGATTTTGTCCCATGCTTTCATGAACATTTTCCAAATTATTCCATCCTCCTTCCACTTTTCTTCAAATAGCCTATCCTCTTCCTTACGTTCTTCCAAGGTTAATTTACTAATGCGCTCATCCTCTTCCTTTGACCTCTTGGTACCCTTCCTTGGTCTTTTAGCTTGGAAATGATGATGGCAATTGGTTTTCAGATTGCATTGAATGTGCCACGTACATTGCAAGTTTTGGGCTTCCGGAAACACTACCGCTATTGCATGCATTAAGGCTTGATCGTTATCCGTTAAAATAACCCTTGGAAAATTATCACCGTTATAAATGGACCTCAACGTCTCCAACATCCAAATGAAACTCACATTGTTCTCATGATCCATTAAACCCCATGCAATCGTAAACGTGTTTTTGTCCGAAGTATGGCAAGCAATGTTCAACAACGGCATGTTATACTTGTTTGTCTTATAAGTAGCATCTATCAACAAAATTTGATGAAAGCATTGAGCCAATTGGATCATTTCGGGATGTGCCAAGAAAATACGAACCACTATACCATCCTTTTCTTCCCTTCTCAAGGTGTAGCCGTGTAACTCCGCTAACCACTCCGATTGTTGCATGATCGTTCTACCATCCCAATCAGTCCTTTTGATCGTATATAGGTCCGACTTAATTGTAGACAAAGAAGACAAGTTGTCGGGATCGTCCGCCTTTATTTTACTTAAGATCGCACTCGCTTTTTGGATCCGCATAGACCTCACCGTCTGCATTTGATGTGGTTTTAACTTGGCAACCATTACATGTCCAATTAAATCCAACGGATCATCATGGTTGTGACAACCGTTATCAACTTTATACATTTTATACTCTTTACCTTTAATACCATCGGGCTTATAGAAGACAATCTTAAATGGGCATCCTATCTTCTTGGTATTGCTTCGGTATTTCTTATTCGTCTTCCGTATGTACTTACTATTCTTTCCCTCGTGACTCTTTCGCGTCCCACCTCGCTCACAAATCATTTCAAATCGAGTGTCACTAACATGATTATTTTGAACTACCACGCACATGTTATCTTTTGCCGTGTTCATAAGCCATTCCTTTGCCTCCTTCTTACTTCCAAATGTCTAAACGTGCATAAAACAAAACAAACCTAATAAGCATAACCATTTAACATATAAATTTTGAAAAAAAAGAAAAAAGTAGTAATGAGTATACCAAATCGTTTGCATAGTATAAGGAAGTGTCGGGCCTCAAATAGAAGTCATCAACAAACTCTTCAACGTCCTGCATATGAAAGCAACAAATTATTATACAATAATCGGAGGTTATTAAATAAGTCAAACTTCCGAATATTCTATATTCGGAATCCTATCGGTTACCCAAAACACCCGATCTATGCAAATGAATGTACACAGTTTACTGAGTGAAAAAAATGATATATTCGGAGGTAATTAAATAAGTCAAATTTCCGAATACTTTATATTCGGAATCCTATCGGTTACCCAAAACACCCGATTTATGCAAATGAATGTACACAGTTTACTGAGTGCAAAAAATGATATAATCGGAAGCTAAAATTTATAGTAAAACAGCCGAATATAAATAACCGGGAGATAACTTTAATCGATAAACATCCGATTTTCAAGTTTTCGGAAATTTTATTTTGAGGCCACTGTTATATTCGACAGTCAAATAATGTTAAACTATTACCGATTGTAAAGGATAAGAATACTGAGTTTTGAAATTTTCCGAGGAATTCGTTTTTGGGGCCATTCGGAGGTAAATAACTCTACATAACTACCGAATGTAGATATTTTTGGAAAACCAGTTTGGGGTTTTTCTCATATTCGGCAGTAAACTAGTATCTTGTAACTACCGAATATACATATTTGGTACTCAGTGTGTTATATTCGTAAGTTTAATCTAGAAATTATCTACCGAATCTGGGTAGTTCATGGCATTCAATGCATGCAATAATCGGTTTTTCTTGTTTACAAAAGCACACAAACGCATGCAAATCGAGTATTTGAGTTTCTTAACAAAATACCTGTGTTTTACATGCATCGTTAGCTTCAATATCATGCGATTCTCCATTTTCTTCCATGAAAGGGTCGTGTATGTTTTCCTCTCCACAAAAGTTTGGATCATTCAACATATACCCCAAATCGTCTTCTATAAACGGTCGTGAACCCTCAACATTTTGTTCTTCGTCATGATTCTCACCTTCTTCTTCTTCGTATCCATCCATTTTTGTAGTGATAAAATGGGTTTTCTCTTTTTTTCCTTCACCTTCTTCTCTATAACTCTAACAACTCAAAAATTAAAAAGAAATGGAAAAAATGAAACACAAATCATTCTAATACTGCACCGACTACAATCGGAAGTATGAGAACGATTTTGGCTTCCGATTGCATTCGGAGGGTAACAATGTTATCATATCCTCCGAATATATAAGGGTAATTTCGCCATTACGAATTACGCGAGATAAGGACTGGCTACATTTTCCCTTTGGGTGACCTTTTTTGTTTTATTGTTGGTCCCTAAATCCTTTTGAGTGGCCCTTAAAAACGCCAGGCTAAAAATGGAAAAACCAAATCTTTGTATGTAATAAACGTCCCCAACATACATCCCGCTGTCTGGTAAAAGGAGATGAATTATTTTGCGATAAATAGATCAATCGCTCTACACAGACCGTGAAAAAAATAAGGACAAAACCGGCCTCTTACATGACTACGGACCCACGCTCTTGGGAGTTAGCAGGGGCCCTTCTGAACCCACCATGTCAAGATATGTGGGAGGGGCTGTTTTGCCCTTGTTTTTCACACGCTCCGTTAGGAATTTGTGTAAATAGATTTCAAAGACGAAGAAAGCGAATCTTTTCAAAATCAAAACAATCTCATAAATGCTTTATTTCCGCGCCCAAACCCAAAAGAAATAATCTAGGGTTTCAAGATTTTTCAAAACAATGAGAAGAACTGTTTCAACTGTTACGGAGAAGAAATCTTCCAACTTCGAAAGTGTTCAAGAAGGTGGTGGTGATGGTGGTGGTGTTGGAGTTTCTGAAAAGATCAGACACGACGGAGTTCGAGATCTAAGCCATACGATTATAGGGGAAACTTCAGTTGACAGAGAAACAAATATGAAGAAAGCTACTCAGGTGATTTCTCCTCTTCCTCGGCGTAAAAAGATTGTTTCTAAATCATCTGACAAACCCTTATGGAAGCGAATCATTAGTATTTTCATCAAGAATCTTGTACTTATTCTTGTAATTTTAGGGCTTTTCAAAATGGTTAGAAATTTAGCTGTGAAATCTGGTGTTGGTAGTGTTGTTAATTCGGAGATTGAAGGTCGAATTGCAGAGGTGGAGTCGTTTTCAAAAACGACTACCAAGATGATGCAAGTTCAGGTTGAAATCATGGATAGAAAGATTGGGAGTGAAGTTGGTGGTTTAAGAAGAGAAATTGTGAAGAAGATTGATGAGAAAAGTGTTGAGTATGAGACTGAATTGAAGAAATTGGGAGATAAGACTGATGAATTGGGAAAAACTTTTGGTGAATTGAAGGGTAGTGGGATTTTATCTAAGGAAGATCTTGATAAGTTTTTGGATGAGTTTAAGAAGGGTGATAGTAATGGTGGTGTTGGAAGTGAAAATGAATGGAGTTTGGATGATATTAGGGGTTTCGCCAAGGAGATTGTTGACAGGGAGATTGAGAAACATGCATCAGATGGACTAGGAATGGTTGATTATGCATTAGCTTCTGGGGGAGGTTTGGTACTTGATCATTCTGAATGGTTTCAGGTTACTAAGGGTCCGAGTTGGCTTCCTTTCAAGAAACACTATGGAGTTCATCCAGATGCACAAAGAGTATTAGAACCAAGTTTTGGGGAGCCTGGTAAATGCTTTCCTCTACAAGGATCTCAAGGGTATGTGGTAATTATGCTTAGGACAGCAATAATTCCAGAGGCTGTGACTGTTGAACATGTTTCTAAGAGTGTAGCTTATGATAGATCCAGCGCTCCAAAGGACTTTCGGGTTTCTGGCTGGTATCAAAAGATTGAGACTATTACTGGTGCTGGTGCTGGTGTATCTAGGTTGGGTGAGAAGAAGATGTTTAGATTGGCTGAGTTTGCTTATGATCTTGACAGAAGTAATGCTCAAACCTTCAATGTGGAGTCAGGAGAAAAGAGGATTATTAATATGGTTAGGTTTGACTTTGCTTCTAACCATGGAGCCCCTCACACATGCATATACCGCCTAAGGGTTCACGGCCATGAACCTGACTCGGTAGCTATTTCGGAATCTGAGTTATAACACATGACTCTTCACTCATCCCCCACACTTGTGTATGACTTTAGTGGGTTCAGCTTTTTCATTTGTCCATCTGTTTCTACTTTTAATCTTTTTGTAGAATGAAAATCATTGCAGTATCGTGCCCACATCTTTAGAACATTGTTTTCCTTTTTAACTGCCGTTCGTGTAAATCATTTACAACCTTTTGGTACCACCACAATTTGCTTAATGTTTATCCATCTTTCTTATGTTCAAAATAGATAATCTGGTGTAGGAGCTTTTATTCCTCTATGTATCTGTCTATGACTCATTAGAGATATATGCATAATGTTTCCCTTTCTGGAGAGAAAATGAAATAACAATGGCTTTTGCAGCAGCATCAGGAATAGCAGTACCATTCTTGAGTTCAGCAGGGATGACATACATTACATGCTCGAACATCTTTGCTTCTTTCGTTTGTAATTATTCTAAAAAATCTGAAGCCATTAGCCGCAAGATCGCTCACTTCACTGTTTTCGAGAGCGATGAAGGAAAACTACGAAATCCAAGTAATCTCTCTCCTCTTTAAGGTTTTGTTGTGCTTAGAAAATGAAATCTAGGTTATTTGCTGGTATGAAGAATTGTTCATTCTTAGGGTGTTTAATGATGTTTGTCGAATTGGGCGTGGTTTAACTTCTTTCCAATTTTATATTGAATTAAACAGACTTTTCTTGGGAAAGATGATAATATCCATAATGTCCGATGATTGCCAACTGACGTAATTGCACATAGACCCTTGAATTCTAAAGTGACATTGTGTTGTATGGTAGATACTTTGTAAACAGTTAGTTTGAAGTAGATAGTTTGCTTGCAATTAAGACCGAAAAAACCACTTTCTGTTAGTAATGTTGTCTGTACTAATCATATGCGATCAATCATTGATGTTGGTGTGGATATTCGGCACTGCTTGGTGAGTATAATCATTGATGCAGGGGCATATTGTCCTTCTTTAGACTCAGTGCCCCAGAGGAATTTTGGGTTTTTGGCTGGTATCAAAAGATTGAGACTATTACTAGTGCTGGTGCTGGTGTATCTAGGTTGGGTGAGAAGAAGATGTTTAGATTGGCTGAGTTTGCTTATGGTCTTGACAGAAGTAATGCTCAAACCTTCAATGTGGGGTCAGGAGAAAAGCGGATTGTTAATATGGTTAGATTTGACTTTGCTTCTAACCATGGAGCCCCTCATACATGCATATACCGCCTGAGGGTTCACGGCCATGAACCTGTCTCGGTAGCTATCTCTGAATTTGAGTTATAACACATGACTCGTCACTCATCCTCCACACTTGTGTATGACTTTAGTGGGTTCAGCCTTTTCTTTTATTCATCTGTTTCTTCTACTCTTAATCTGTTAGTAACTTAGTATGAAATTCATTGCAGTACTGTGCCCACATCTTTAGAACATTGTTTTTCCTTTTTAACTGCTGTTCTTGTAAATCATTTACAACCTTTTGGTGCTACCACAATTTGCATACTATTCACCTCTCTTGTTAAAAACAGTTAATATGGTGTGGAACATTATTCCTTCACGTAATGGCACATTAGTTTCTCCTTTGGTTAGTTGATCTGTCTGCGACTCATTCTACTTATATATGAGTAATAACAATTGTTGAACAAAAGTGGTAGGGAGATAAATCTCTCCCTTTCTGGAGAGAGAAAGAAATAACAGTGGCTTTTGCAGCAGCATCAGGAATAGCAGTACCATTTTTGAGATCAGCAGGGATGACATACATTGATTACATGCTCAAAGAACTTTGTTTTTTTAGCTTGTAATTGTTTAAAAAATCTTACAATCTGAAGCCATTAGCTGCAAGAAAGCTCACTTCACTGTTTCCTAAAGGGCTGAAGGAAAACTACGAAATCCAAGTAATCTCTCTCCTCTTTAAGGTTTTGTTTTGCTCTGAAAATGAAATCTAGGTTTATTTGCTGGTATCTAGTATTGATTCATTCTTAGGGTCTTAAATGATGTCTGTTGAATTGGGCGCGGTTTAATTTCTTTCCAATTTTCTATTGTTTGTTGATGAATTAAGCGGACTTATCTTAGGAAAGATGATAATATGCATAATGTCTGATGATTGACAACTGGCATAGTTGCACATAGATCCATGGAATTTAAAGTGATGCCACGTTGTATGGTAGATACTTCGGAAACTGTTAGTGTGAAATAGATGGAGAGATGGTTTGCTTGCAATATAGACCGAAAAGACTACTTTTTGTGAGTAATGCCATCTGTACTTTTTGTAGGTGCTTTAAATCAGATAATAGTGTACATCCATGCAGAAAGACGGGCATTATCTTTACGTTTTTTTTGCATATATTTGTAACGGGTTAAGTGAGGTTTGGCGTCACACCTTGGTTGTTGTTTTGTCAATGATGTATGGTATATGAGTAAATCATAGATGGGTTGGTAAGTTAGTGTCTGACACCTTGGCATGATCCCCAAAGTGGTCTCAGTGTCACATCTGAAGAGCACACAACCTTGATTTTGCTGCTTATTCGAATATGTCAATGTCAGTATACCATACACAGACTCATGGCAATTGATTTTAACGCTATGATTGTTAACCTTGATTTTAGCTGCTTATTTTGTTGATATTTGGTTTCTACTGAATTTGCAAGTTGTGCCATCAGCTACGTTAGTAAGGAACACAGACTCATGGCAATTGATTATCTGTAGGTAAAGCTCTTATGATATGCCTCTTTGGACTATTGTGAATTCCAAATGACCAAGCAGCTAAAACATAGAGGTGGCTAAGGTTTTATGATGGTGTTAAAGAGGAATAATAAGTCATCTGTTTGTAGAGTTAAACTATGGTTTGTTTGCTAGGGATCATAAAATGTTATTTCTGATAACTCCTTCAGTATATAAAGGTTGAGGAATGAAAGCCAAAGGTGAAGAAATACTGATTTTTCTGCTTATAAAAAGGAGTCCATTTGTTGGAGTGAGCTTCAGTCATATATGTTGGGCGCAGTGAGCTAATGAAATGAATTGTGTCATCTCTTAGACTTAGTATCCTACCTGCCATGTCATGGTGCACGTGCTCTTATGACTGCACAAGTACATGTATGATGCATACTGATTTACAGCGACATTTCTTATTCTACTTCTGCTGTGTGCATCTGTTATGAATTTGGTACTAGTCCTCCATTTAGTTTACTTTGCCAGAGGTTTTTTTTTTTGATTGGTTTTATCTGCAGCAGAAAGGCTTTTTTTTTATTGTTTCTTCAGTCACTTTTGTTGGACCTGGTAACTTGTGTGGAGTGTGGACTTCAATGATGCCCTTAGTGCACAGCCATTTCACGCTCTGTGATTGTTTCCTGAAATTTCACCTATGAATTGTGATTTAAATGCGTTTACTGTGAGCGGATTCTTTATTTTTCAAGTATTAGACTGTTTCTGAAGGACTGCAATGTTGTATTTGTTCATTAATAAGTTGAATGAAGGCTGTGAAAATAACATTTGTTTGTGAGAAAGTCCAGTTATTAAGATCGAAATTACCAAGTTCTTAGGGCTTTGGACATTGTATGAAACAGGTCTGTTAGATTTATTATTGATCTAAAGTTCTTAGGGCTTTGTATGATCCAAAGTTCTTAGGGCTTTGGATAATGTTCTGCTAGATCTAGTGACAAAATTTCAGCAGTTAAACTCATGGATTTTGGTTCTATAATGGGTTTAAATTTTCCCTCCTCGAAAGAAAATGGCAAAGAAATGTTCAATGATGTGGGGAAAATCATAAGGGCTTAAACATAGAGGAGGTGGATGAAAATCTTACATAATTGTAGCTTGCATTCTTACCCTGGTTGGCGGCTTTTAGTTTCGTATTTTGTTTCCTAGGTTCGTCAAGATGTCTTCTCTTTTGTTGTATTTCTTGATGTTTCTTGGTTTCAATCGGCGTTTCCTTTAGTTTCTTCGTTCTGTTTTTACTTTTGTTAGGGCTATGTTGCTCTCCTTAAGATGTATTTGCCCGTGCACGGCTTGTGTGCCTTTTATAATACATTTCCTTTTGACTGATCAAAAAATAAAAGTCTGTTAGATTTATTGCACTGTTAGCTTTGTTGCACGGTGATAGTATTGCTCGCATGGTATTTTTGCCGTACTAGTACTTTAGAATTGGGTTAGAGGAGCTGATAACTTGAGTAATGCTGAGTATCTTTGAGAAGAAATCTCCCTTCTACTCTAACTACCAATCTCTCTTCCATACCCTGACTCCATCTCTAGGTAGCCTACCCCAGAGTTCCAGACCACATTTTATTAGTGAAATAAGATTATGATGCCATTTCAAATCCACAAAACAACCCAGCTATTTTCCTCCACAAGTTCGCATGGAATTCAAAAATAATTTGAAAATAAATATTCTTTGAAAATAAATATTCTTTGGACTGCCACATCGAATGAAATTTTATTGAGCGTTACTGGTGAAAATACTAGTAAGTGGGTAAGTGTCACTTGTGAAAAAAAAGTGTGGCATAACGAGTTTTCTTATCTTATCTCAACCCAAGGGGAAAATGTAGATCGATTGAGTCCATTCATTACAGTTACAAGTGGGATAAGGTTATAGAGGAATGCCCTATTTATTCTTTAGAAATAAACACACAGAAGCAAGAAAGAAGTAGAGTGAAAAGAAAAAATGGCTTCTTCAATGATTTCTTCTGCTGCAGTCGCCTCCGTAAGGAGCTCCGCTCCCACTCAAGCTACCATGGTTGCACCTTTCAGCGGTTTGAAATCCGTTTCTGCATTCCCCGTCACCCACAAATCAGCCGACATCACCTCCATCTCCAGCAACGGAGGAAGAGTTAACTGCATGCAGGTATGGCCACCAACTGGTTTGAAGAAGTTTGAGACCCTCTCATACCTTCCTCCATTGACCGTCGAGCAATTATCAAAGGAAGTCGACTACCTTCTCCGTAATGGATGGGTTCCCTGTTTGGAATTCGACGCCAGAGGATTCGTGTACAGAGAACACGGTAACACCCCTGGATACTATGATGGTCGTTACTGGACAATGTGGAAATTGCCCATGTTCGGTTGTACCGACGCTTCCCAGGTTGTCAAGGAGCTAGAGGAGGCCAAGGCTGCTTACCCAGACTCTTTCATCAGAATCATCGGATTCGACAACGTCCGTCAAGTACAATGTGTTAGTTTCATCGCATACAAGCCCGAGAGTACTAGCTACTGAAAACCTTTGATGGATTAGTTCATTTCTGTGTTTTTTGTTTTGTTTTTCCTTAATTCAGTTTTGAATCATATGATTCGTATCTTTAATTGGATTTGAGTGTATGACAACGCTATCGTCTAATCATGTGTATGATAATATTCTGTTTGTTATAATGAAACTTATCCTAAATAATGTCTTCTTCTTTTTGATCTACCGGAACTGCCGCAGGGCGCCTGAACAAGAGAAAACATCCATCTGGTCGAATTGTTTTTACCAACAAGATAAGAATTTTTAATCAAAGTAAGAATTCACATAGGAAACTCCTCACCTCATATTTTAATTTGAATAAAAACAAAGGCGAGTGCCAAAAAGCAGACGAGCGTCGAGTGATAATAATAGAGGTAGGATCCATGGACACTCTTAGATGGACACTATCATACATGATTTGCGTCATTTTCTCACCAAAACTGTAACGACAATGAATCTAAATCTAATATTTTGATATGTTCCTTTTATAAGACTCTACATTCCTACAAAAAATGAGCACAATTGGAAATACCAAACCTCATCATCTACCGACCTTAATTTCAACTGTTAACTTTTAATGAATGATATTCAAAGGAGTAAATGGTGGTGTTATACGTCTCGAATGTAAGAAAATAAAAGGATGATCAGTAAATAACTTAATAATTGGTTCTTTAGCACTTCTCAATTACCAGTTATAAAATCAGATGATGATTTGTTGATTTGGACTAACTCTCACTCTGGATGCTTCACTGTTTTTGGTGCAGTAAAGAAAATCAGTAAGCCCATGCCTAAGCTCCACTGGTACAAAAAAAATATGGAATGTTGTTGTTCTTTCCTCTGTCTCAGCAAATGTTTGGAAAATCACAAGAGAAATTTGTCCTATTGATGAAAATTTGAGAAAGAAGGGTTTTCAGTTTGCTTATGTTTCATATGTCATCATGGGGAAGACTCAATGAACCATATTCTCTGGCACTGCAATTTTAGTAAAATTCTATGGAGCTGGTTGGGAGGTATTTTCCATTTTCTTCATCCTTTATCTTTTGAAGATGTTTTGAAACTTTGCAAGCATGCTAGTCCCATCATCAAAGACCTCTGGATTGTATGTTCTTATACTCTTATGACTGAATTATGGCTCTTAAGAAATGAGATTTTTTATGATGATGTAAAACCTGGTCTTGTCAAGATGAAGAACAAGATAAAGAAGATGGCACATGACTGTGAATGTAAAATGAAAGGTACCGTGTGGGGCTCTGACACTGAATTAGTAATTATGCAGTACTTCTTGATTCAACACAGGAACTGAGAAGGACTAGAATTATTGAAATTTTCTTCTATCTTCCTATTGGTGATGAAAAACTCTTATGTTGTGATGGTGGCTCAAAAGGCAATCCTGGTACTGCTAGATATGGCTTTATTGCTAGAAATCAATATGAGGATTTTGTGTTTGCTGAATCTGGAGGCCTTGGAGTGACTACCAATTATATTGCAGAGTTTTTTTGCAGGCATTAGAGCTATGGAATGGGCCATTGAACATCAGATATACAAGATTGTTCTCCAATCAGACACTAAGGCTTGTATAACATCTTTAATGCATCAGAAAATTCCTTGGTTCTTAATGGCTAGATGGCAAAGAGTTTATGATAAATTTCTGTCAGTTTCATATAGACATGTGTACAGGGAAATCAACTTTGCTGCTGATCACTTTGCAAAGAAGGGTGCATACCTCTTGAAGGGACAAACCATTGCTTATGAAGACAAACCAAGTAGCTTGGCTATCTTGGAATGGCCTGACCAGCCATATTACAGATTTGTTTAGCTTTTGTTTCTTTTGATTGTTTAGGTTTTTCTTCTTTTCCTTTTCTTTAAAAATAAATAAATAATAAAATAACGAAAAACTTCCAATTCCCATCACAATCGTTCCATAGCTTCTTTAAAATTATAGTTTTTGGTTGTAGACAAAAAAGAAAGAAAAAAAAGGTGTTATATGTCTCGAATTGTGTTCATTTTTTGTACGAATATATAATCTTATAAGAGGAACGTGTCATCAAAATATACGATTTAAATTCATTGTTGTTTGGATTTTGCGGAAAAAATAACACAAATCATGTATGACAGTATCCATAAATCCTCCATCATAATAATATTCGCTAATTAAACAAAATTCGTACGCAAAATACAAAATATAAAAATATGCGACGGTAGGTTATGCTAATTACCTTATAGCAGCCACCAGGGGAATGGTTGCTGTGACAAAGTTCTAGATGGGTTTTATTTATTCGAGGAATGGATTTATATGTATGGACATACAAGATCATGGTAGGAGTCATATCAGTTGAATCACGTCCTAGTCTATGCCAACGCACTTGTTTGTTTACTTTTGGAATTGTTTTCAAGGATAGCTGGTAGATCCTACTGCCTACTGGTACAACTTAGTTGTGATATAATTTGGATCATATGTTTCCCAAACTCAGGCATCTTATCGCTGATGCATCGAATGAATCTGAAAATACTTTATAAACCCAGCTAGTGACCTCCAAAATATTTCCTTTACAACACGTGGCTCTCCGCTGGTCCATGACATTCAGTCTAGGATCCATTGCGATACCAAGGGATTCAATGCTGTTAGATCTGAATATTAGATATGGACACATCATAGGGGCAAAAAAGTGGGGTATGTAGCAAAGTCGGAGTGAATCTTCTTAACATCATAGTCTAGTTTTGGAATGATGGGATCATGTATCTACGCTTTATTATTTATTTTTTGTATTATTTATTTCTACTCTTGTTTTGCTTATTTCCTTATTTCTTTAGTGAAAATGGTGGACCCAAAAATCTATTTGACTATTTAGACTAATTTTATATGGGTTATGTTAACTTGTATATTAGAATACATATTAAGGTACGATAAAATAATATTGTCATGTCTTGGATATTGTAGTTTTTGTTGGAAAGCTAAAATATTTTGGGAATCAGATTTTATTGTTCCTAGAAAGAGTGATTTCCATTTATAACCTTCTAAATCTAATCAATATGATCACAACTGTCTCCTTCTCATATACAGTCGTTTTCTATTTCAATTGCTTAATTGTCTCACATAACAAAAATACGCCAAATTTTTTTAGGGTACATTACTTTGATGAAATTGGATCAATTCAGTAAAAGAAATGTTGTCAATTTTTCAAAATGAGCTGATCAAGGCCATCTCGGCTTCACATGCTTGTATAATACAAACTACGACCATGATTTAGATAGAGTTGGACTTGTTGGTCTGAGGGGTCATACAATTAATAGTAAAACTAGTGTGGGATCAGTAGATTCAAAAAAGCAATAACAAAAACACATGAAATTTAAAGAATTTATTCCTTAAAATGCTCTGCAAATATATCAAGTTAATCAGGGAGTTATATTCGTCAACCGTTTTATTATCTTCATCTTCAAAATAAATAATTCTACATTGTTTAGCATAATTTTCTTAGGTTTTTGCCTCGATTTTGAATATACATATCAAGATCCAAGTAGAATAGTATTACTATCTTAATACTCCCTCCGTCCCAAATTAATTGAGCTAGTTGTAATTTGCACAATTCTTAAGGCAAGAAGAAAAGAGGCTATATTTAAGTATTTTTTATAATTATACCCTTATGGATAATAACTAGTAAAACTTAGAAATGATTTATCTCTTAAACTATACCACGGTTTTTCGTAAACTTTATACCGTTGAAAAACATTTTAAAACATCTCCATAACGAATATAAACATGACTATCAAATTATACATATTTCTTATAGTAATAATAATCAATTAAAAGGGTAGTTTTAGAGATATCCCCTTGATTAGTGAAATAACTCAATTGCTTATGGACAAAATTTAAAACCAAATAGCTCAATTATTTTGGGACGGAGGGAGTATATCTTAAGGAAAACGAATTTAATTGTAGCAATTTTTAGGGTTTTCCTTATTTTTTTGTTTTTTCGGATCTACTAATGACATATTTGTATCATTTAGGTTTATTTGATTGCGTCTTTTCTTTTCTGTGGTATAATATATATAATAGCCTTAAGGTCGTTTATAGATAGCGCTGCATTATTATTAAGCATATATTCAAAAAAGACGATCTACTTCGGCAAAGGAGATCAATCGTAGAGATATCAATTTGCGCATATTACTTCCTCTCCATGGAAGTCTCTAACATATATGATGTTGATGATCAAGAAACAAGGGTCAAGAAACAAAATGGTTTAAAACTAATAGAAGGATGTCAATTTCTTTAATAGAGTGTAAAACTTTATACAATTTTTATTTTCGTTTTATTAAGTCTCGAAATTTGTAAATTTAGTACTTTTTTACGGATATAATTGATTATAATGTAAACCAAATTTCATATTAATGAAATTTTGAGGTATTGTCTCTTCCATAATATAAAAAGAAAAAAAAACAAACAATAAAAAAATAAAAATAATAACTAAGAAGACAACTCTGACATTAATCAAACTAGTTTTTCACCCGTGAAATGCACGGGTATGTTTCTTGCTGATGGAATTCCTTGCTTCCTAATTACGTAACCATTTATGTGAATGGTAATTGTATTGAGGACTTTTGAGTTGTTGTTATTGGTAACTCAATTCGTAAAGAACACAAATTATCTATATTATACAAAATACTACTCCACGATAACGTATCAAGTTGAAAAAATTAGAACATGTTGGAACCTAAGCATTTACTTAAAGGAAAACAAACATGTAAGAAAACTTTAAGTAAACTATAAATAAGAGAAGTCTTGATGAATTGTAGTTCATGAAAAAATCGACGTAAAGTACGTGCTAATAAAAAAGAAAAGAAAACTCAAAATAAGTACCCTAAGATGTATAGAGGTGTAAATTAGGTCGTGCCTGAACGGACACAACCTATCCCAGCGCGCTAAAATTTAAGCACAAACACATCCCAGCACGTGATTTAGCTCAGCACGGCACAAGACGATAGTTTCATGTGCAGGATGGGTTAGACTAATCGGGACACTGGCACATCACATGACATGAATAAGCACGTGGCACAACATGCTAAGAAAGCACGTCATAATTTGCATACAACATTACAATACTGTACAACACAACACTTTTTTTGTACAAAAAACAGTGTTTGTTCTAGCTAATTTTTGACATTTTATCTTTGTTATGTTAGTTATTTCTATAAAAATATATATAATATCTAAATATTTGGAAACATATCTACTTTAGAAAATGCTAAATAAATGTGTCAGGCACAACACAGCACGATACAACACAATTATTTTCTTGGAACATCACAACACAGAACGCCCTTGGGCACGGCATAACACGATACATAGCACGTTGGGCTGGCCTTTTAATGGGCTCTACTGCGCTAGGCCGGGCCATTTTACACCTCTACCCCAAAAGCACCAAATTTTAACCTTTTGTTCACCATTTTCATGTCTTTGTGTCAGTGCTTTGAGAATAATACTGTCTATAAAATTGAAACGGGGCATGAAATTATTTTGGTATATCCGTCTGGTCGATTATAATATATGTCCTTGTTTATGATATATCGTAAAAAAACGATCAGATGCATGATTCATGGAATTAAACTTTTCTCACAGTAATCTAGCGTGGAAACAACAAGCGGGGAAGGAAGAAAATAATGTTTGTGAAAGAGAGAGAACGACTGTTTCTAGCCTTTTTCATTTTGTTTCTTTTCAAATTTCCTGCCATATATATCAAACCATATTAAAGTAACTTCTTATTCACATTACGTCCCTTAATTACTCATCTAAGAATGTATTATATCTGTTTTAGAACCACAGTTTAAACTAATCTTTTTTTTTATTCCAGATTCAAGAGCTGTAGTGGTTTAACAACTAAGACCTATTGTCTCACATATACACACCATATTGATTAAGCCACCGATTCTAATCCTTTTTTACAGAGGGGGATTGGAGAGATTATAAAGCAAACTCGATGCCCAACCAATCGTTTCAAACGAAATATGTACATCCACAAAAATATGTAACAAAATAACGTATCTTCTCAAAGGTACACTTTAAGGCCGAATCTCAAAAAATCATAACAACGCATCACAATTACTATACAATTACTATAAGTCGATAAACCATATGAAGTATTGCAAACCTCACCCTTCACTCAATGCAAGAAAACCAATGTTCTTCCTTGCATCCCATGAAATCAAGTCACTGGGTGTCTGCAATAATAACAAAGACATACAAATTCTGAAAATCCACCATTCCCAGTCTGTCCTATAAAACTACGCTTCCCTTGATAACCAAGAAGGGCTGAAGGCATCATTTATAATTAATGCTAACAGAGATATACATCTATAGGATCATTTACAATCATGATTGTAATTATAATTTTAGTATAGTTATAGGCATAACATATAACGATAATCCCTGCAAATCCATACAAAAAATACAATATAAGCATAACTATAACATAATGCAGCAAAAAAAAGAACTATTTTATTTTCTTGAAAGCGATACAAATTAAATACACGCAAACTAATTTGAATACTTAAAATAGGGCCAGTTCCGACACAATGAATGAGTAAAATGTGATGTTACTTTGCACAACCTTAGTAGTTGGCTATTACCCACTTTTAATAGTACTCCGATGTGGTAATTTTAGTACTCCAAAACTTAAATAGTGATCAACAACAAATGAGCTAGCAGTTGGCTATTACCCCCTTATAAATTAACAAATTTATGCATAATCTACTCCATTTCACTTTCACATAAGTTTATATAGGTTCTAATGGATATGCATAAGCCCATGCAAATTAATTTCAGAATTTCCTGTTGCGGACTCATGTTGAACAACTAACCTATAATCCAAACAAAAAACAACCACTAATGAATAATTTTTTTTGCTTACAGTAAGGTATTGTCCTATCGTAGCAAGGATCTTAAGTCACTGCAATGTGTAAATATATTAGGCTATAACACATAGAGGAGCTTGTGATACGGTTATTAGAATTCAATTACTTGAACCTAGAGAGGAATACATAAACCCCCGACAGATTAGGGGCAAACATGATCGAGATCAAATTTTATACAATTACTCGGCCTCATATATATACCTATTGAGTAAGAACATCCAGAAAAGTTGGTGGTATGATATAGCATTTGAAAAAATATCAAGATATGGAGAAAATAGCTTCAATTCTTAGTTTTCATGTACAAACTTCCAAACGACTGAAATGGTCTCTTTAAGATGCATGTATATCATTGCGTAAATCATTATTAAACTATAATACTTTTCCTATCAGATTAAGCCCGTTAATATTTCTTTTCGTTACCACCTCTGCGCCGTATACACAGATAAATATATGGATGGTTAGAGCTATTTCACATAGTAGTTGATGAAATTAGTAATAAGCAAACAAATTAAAACATACTAACCGTTTATGAAATCAAATAGGTCTCTACGCTGCTTTGTGAAGATATGCATAAAATTTTTGACACCTCTCAAGAACCCATTTATGATAAAATACAACTACTAATGCTTTTACTGACTTTTAAAACATAAGCTTATTAACTCGCATTCGTAATCCATGTCTGTTTGCCATCATCTCATAGCTGAATAAAACAATTGGTTAAGGGAATTTGAAAGAGAACCCCGAGTAAAAAGTAGATGCATTTTACTGACCTCTGCTGATAAGTACTGGCTAAACTCTATATGATCTTGTACAACTCATCATCTTCCGATTCATCACCATAAGCGTCTGCTTGTGTTATACGGTTTCTCAGATGTATATATTCATGATTAGTTTTATCCATTCCTCCCATGTTAGACACACTCTCAGCAGCAAGCCATTAATTCAACGTACTCACACTGACAATCAGAATATCCAAGCACTTACATAACCCTGTAAGGCTCAATTCTGTAGTATAAAACACACATTTAATTAATTTTAAAGTTCACACATTCAGGCTTTAAACAAAAAGGAGAGTATAGAAAATATATGAGATTTTGGCCATCAATCAATGAGCAGCGCAACCAAATTCAGAAAGCAGAGTCAATAAATCAACCTGGACTACCAAACATGTGAATTTGTTGTTAGCCATAGAATTATAAACACAGTAAACATATGCTTTACCTAACATATCCTTTTTGTCCTCCCGTGCAAAACGAAAACCAAAAGACGCATATGATTTTGTAACTTCAATATTTTTCATTAGCTTGCAACATACTAAGAACATTAGAAATGCAGTTTCACATATATCTTTTAACCCCGTCTTTTCACTGCCAGGAGGTATGACAGATCTAATTTCAAAAACTAATAACAACCCATGAAAGAAAAGCAAAAAGGATTAAATCCATCATCTCATCCAAGCAAAACAAAAGTTAAATCAATTTCATAACCCCGTTCATTTACAGAGGAGAGGTATAACCAACAACTGCAAAAAAAAAATGATTTAACTATTCAATTTCATCGTCTGAGTTTATCGCATTGCCAGAGGCCCAGAAAGCTCCGAAGGAACAAATATCACTACTCGTGACCACTCTTATTGTCGCATCCATTACGGTATACTGTAACAAAACAAACAAACAAAAACATCAGATTACGAAACCCTAAACTGCAACATGAAGAGAGAGAGAAAAAAAAGAACGTGCAAACAATGAGTTTTGGCCATTGGTCGGGTGCTTTATATAGCGAGTCATCGAGCCTAACATACCATTAGAAAAAAAAAAATTATACCCTTTTTATAATTTTGGAATATGTAATATATTAAAAATAGCTATTATAGTTCTGGATAGTATGCTTTAAAAAGAAACAAATTTGGTGGTTGCAACATTTCTGCTTAAAAGATATCGAGCATATCCTACACGTCTAGGAATATAACCCTTTTTTTAATGTTGTTTTATTTATTTTTGGAATGAATTATGTTAAAAAAATAACTATTGATATCATTCATTGTTTTGCTCTGCACCTTTTTACTTTGTTCACTTGCAATTCATGATTCGATGTTTTTTTACTAAAAATCATCTTCAATACCCCAATGATTTTAGCGATTTTGTATTTTGAATGTTGGATAGGGCTAATTCATTTTTTCGCGGAAAAGAAAGCACGCTTCAATACTTGGGGTAAGTATTTATAACTTTTTGTATTTTAATTTTAATTTTAATTATTCGTCTAAATTTGATCAATGCATTCTTTTTATACTGTAATTGTAAACTGTTTAATTATTAGTCGTTTGAGAATGTAATTAGGGTTAGTTAACTAAAAGTTGTTTGAAAATGTAATTAGGATTGGTTAATTAAAAGATGTGTAATTGGACATTGGACATTTTTATTTTAAATTTTTTTGATTGATTTTATATTGTGATCAAATCGTGATAAACAATATTATCCTGTTGTGACTTTTTGTTTTTAATTTATTGGTAAATTACAATATGTAACTTAATTAGAATCTCCTACTTTTTAATATATTTTTGGCAATTTTATAACTGTTTTAGGTGATATTTTTTCGTCAAATATGATTGGCTGAAAAATATATCGTAGGGCTAAAAGATTCTCCTTCAATTTTATTGGCGGGAATTTAAAATGATGGGGCCAGAATCAACCAGAAACTCAGTTTAATGAGAGCGCTCGAAAAAACTCTATTTTTATATAGAAAATAATATAGACTTCAACAATCCTAAATATTATTTGGACTAGAAAAAGAAACTCATCTAAAATAGGAAAAGGAGATTTCAAATTAAGAAACAAACTAGAATTCGAAAAAGGAGAACTTGTATTATTAAACTAGGACACACAGATGTCCTACGTCATCTTCTCAAACCACTGGTGTGACAGTGGCTGACGTGATGACTACTCCAGTGGTAAGTAATCCCAAATTTGACCACTGGTAAGATGGCAAAGTCTACGACCAACCAAATTTTGGATTGCTTCTATTAGCTGTGATGCCGAGGACCATCAACATGAGATGGTATCCCTATCCCTAGCCTTGGCGCCTCACCTGCGTAAAGTTAGATTAATATACTAACCATAAGACAACAAATTAATATGCATAAGAAAACACAGATCAATAAGATTAGACTCAGTGGACCCATAATAGTTACACAGAATAAAATCTTCAACAATTAAAAAGCCCAACCCCACATTTCAAATTACCAAATATAAAAATAATAATAAACCAATATTTTTAAATCAAATCATCACAAGATTATATTTTCTTATCATGGGTTTAGGATTTCCTGGTGGCTACTTTTTGAATTTGTAATAAAACATGAGACTTCTTTTACCCTTTATCTCCTTTCACTTCATACGCTTGATTCAAGTTTTAACGATAATCCTATCTTGCAAAAATTTATATTTTTAAATATATAAAATTACACATGAATCACATATGAAAAATATGAAATTATATAAGATACTAGTAGGGACATATAATAAAAGTTCTCTGCTTTTATTTGGCTTCAGAAATATATCTGAAAATAACCAAAATTCAAAGAAATTGTGAGTACAATAAATTACTTCAACACGTGGCAAGCGACTAAAAGCCAAAGAGAGATACAACACTACGATGACACATACAAAATCAACTTCAAGGAAGCTTACATATTAATCTACGAGCATTAGAATGATGAAAGTTTTCGCCTTTCCCTCTATAAGGAAAAGGATTAGGTTAGGGAAATGGAGACTTTTTGACAATGAACAAAAAAATAACTTCTATTGAAAGAGAAGAAGTATGGAAAACATATATAAGGGGTTTTGATGTTTGAGTTAATCCATCAGGAATGTGGGAGAGGATGCACAATAAAATAAATAGAAAAGTAGCATTTTCTAAGAGAAAAAAAATGGTTTGTTGAGAAAATCTTATGATTAGTTACTCGCGAAAAGATTTTAATTCCATAAAGATAAAATGGACGCAAGACACGAGAGAATAATTTGCTTCTCCAATCTCTGTGCATTATATTAATTTTTCAAATTATACTAAATAAGTTAAATAGGTACGATTAAACATAAGCCAATAGGGGAGGTGCAACAATAAACAAAATAATATGCTTCAAAAAAGAAAATAACAAACAAAACAAACATTATTGAAAATGATAACGGTTGGATTTACCCAGAAAAAAGGTACTAACCTGCATTGTAAATTATTGCGGTGTAAATGGGAGTTGTGTGGAAAGGATGTTGAAAATTTGAAGTAATAAGAAGAAAAAAAGTTGAGATGATTCTGAAGTTTGAATCAGAATCGTGTATGTTATTGACCGGTAGATGAAGTAGTAGCTGATACATTATTAAATTCTACTTATGCATAATACTAAGTCTGAACCCAACAATGCTAGATATCCCCAATAATATCCCCAAATATTCTTCCAATACGTGTCGTCTTTTTATTGGCCAATGATGTTCAGATGTGGACCAATCATTTCCCAAAGTATAGCTAACTTTTGGTAGCACTATTGATTACTAACCACAATATAAACTTAGAGTAGTTAATAGCTTTAGATATTCAATAAAATGTGGTATCTTTTTAGTATAGTGATGAACATTGCAAGCTGTGAGGAGTAGTCAAGTTCGTTCTTACGCCGGTATGGGGTGCCTAACCCACTCATATGCCATATTAGCTGGCCTGGAAAACTAGTCGTGGCACTGAGAGAATGTAATTAAGCAATCGAGTCTCGATTGTGCACGGTCGGTGATCTATCTATATAAATAGCATCATTCTCCAGTTTTCATGCGCACAAATTTCTTCTTATCTTCTCTATAAAGACCAAACCAGAGCGATCTTTTGCATTTAATTTTTATAAAAATGAGTACAAAAAAAAATAGACAAAGAAAAAGAAACAGAAAAGACAAAGGAAAATAGACTACCGCAATGTAATGGCATCTGCTTTCAAGATAAAGAAAAATAGTTCAAAAATATTAGGCAACTAGTTGGTCCTGGTGTATTCCCGGTGCATATCTATCCATCCCGAGCTATTTGGTTTACCTAAACTAAGAGGTGGGTGGTATGAGATAACCGACGTGTTTGGGCTCCTCCCTGAAGCTATTGAACACTCCTTGCAAAGATATCCTTGGAAGCGTCTATATTTTATGAAAGGCGAAAACCACATGACATAAGTTATGCTAGTTATGGTAGCACATTGGTGGAACATTGCAAATACGTCCGTTTTCAAGGATTTTGAGTGTGGTAAGTTTTATTTTTTCAATTCAGTAGTTAGTTTCATTAGTATTCAATTTTTTGTTTTAGATACAGACTTTAATTATGACCATGTTGTTTGTAGGGTTTATACAGTTGGATTTGTATATGTTGACATAAATAAAATATGATGGTGATTTACTTCAATTTAACCAACTAAAGTGGACATCGGAAGAAATATGGAAACAACTATTTCCATTGTACTCAAATGATACCGAAGAAAAGTCATTCAAATGGCCTAAGAGTGTCTGGGTTGAAGGATTTTTTGAAGCGTTATTCTGTGAAAATGGATGTTAGCAGAGTTGAAGATTATCCCGAGCTTGAACGTATTTTTGTGTTATGGTTGCTAGGCCAAATTATGTTTTCCAATTCTAGATCAGTGACATTAATTGGTTTTCTCGACTCTTTAGAAGACTTAACTAAAGTGCAAAATTATGATGGGGGTTCTGCAGTTTTAGCTGAGCTATACTTCATTCTCAGTGAATGCTCGTGTGTGAATAAAGATAGCTTGAATGGATTTTGGATCGTATTGGAGGTAAAAACCACAATCCCTTTTTATTATTTGATTCATTATCGAGTTAATTATTAAACTGGTGAATGTACTAACATAACAATGTTCATCAATGTTATTTTCAGTATTGGTGGTATACTTACTTCAGGATATGCAAACATGATCCTCACGAAACCTGAATAATTTTTACAGTCATGTACAAGTACAAAGTCGATAACTGGGTCGTTGGTCAAATAACAAGTATAAACATGAGCGTGATTCCATACACTTATATTGATGAGTAACATGAACCAATATCACAAATAATGTTAGAGTTAATAGCCTCAATCGAGTTATGTTTTATGATCCTATTACGGGCCATTGTATTTGGTATTACGAAGAAAGACATATGTTACAGATACAAGGCAAAAAGGTAAAAGAAATCAACTCATTTCCAACTTCAATAATTTCATATGATATTAGATAAGGTTGATAAATAATGGACGATCTTGGGAAGAAGCTGAAGATTTAATCCAAGTCACATATGATGACTTTGATTACTATAGGTTCCAGAAGGTATGCAAACTAAATATTGTTATTTAAATACTTGGGTAGTGTTGATTTTTCAGCACTTGGAAATTGGCCACTTACAAATCTTTCATACCAACCTCCACCACCTATGGGCGAAGCATATACGTATCCTAGCAGTCAAATGAGCTCGTCAAATATGCCTCAAATATATTGGGAAGTCCATACTTTATCTCCCATTGGAGATATTATTATTGTTCCAGTTAGTACTGAAGGTCTGCAGCAGACGTATCCATATTACGGTGTAATGGCATTGCCAAAATAGTATCAGAACTAGCTGAACACTTTAAAGCTTCTTATCGATGGATTCCAGATTTTTTACTTGAGAGAGATGCAGATCCAGAGGGAGAATTTGACTTACGAAATGCTTGAGACTCCGGTAGGAACAAGTTCTCAAATGGGATTAGGTCATGATGACATGTCCCCCTCCGGTAGGGGTCAAAAAAGTCGTGGAGGTCGTATAAATCGTCATTATACTCCTAATTTAGTGGAAGACACACAGGTAGCAGTAACATGAGGATACGTGGAAATGACGGATTTCTGGTTCCAGACCCCTAGTGGTTTCATGCCCCAAGCTCTTGTACTTAATCCAGGTGGTGGCGTAAATATGGATGCATTTAGACAATATGCTATGTATACCCAACATCTACTTCAGCATTTCACCCATTTCAAGCACCTGCCTATCCAATTCAACCATCTCCGATACCATATCAAGGTTATGAATCGCCTGATGCTACTCAACCACCATCTCAGACTCAAGCTGGTGATTTTTCGGAGGATAAAATAGGCTCATAGGAATATATTTTTGTAAATCGTTAGTTTGATAGATATAATTCCTTTTAATGTAATCGCACTTTTATTGGATGACCATTTAATGTAATTGCACTTTTGTTTGATAAATGAAAATCTACTTTTGCATTCATGCTTAAATTAACAATTAAGAAATTAAAACCTATAAACTAAATTAAATTTTGGCAACACTCTTAAGATTTCATAACAACTTCCATATCGGAACTCTTTTCCATGGTTATAGAGCCACTCTGCACGAATCCTTGTTCAATGTTCATCAGGGTTTCACCACTCCTCAAATATAATTTTTAATATTCTTAGAAATTATAGCAAACCGACCACTCAACACCAGCGGATAACGATTGTTGAGGTTCACCGTTTCTTCTTCAAATTTCTGGAAAACGCATCCCCAGAACGACATGACCTGTAGTGCGCTATCAAAGATGGGATGATTGGTAAACAAAACATAATTCCTGCAGATGCATTCATATTATACGGTACTAAAATTGCGCTGATGTGCTCTTATTTGACGCTCTTCTTATTTCATTTTGCACATAGGCTCGTTGTGATGCTCTTTGATTTTCGGCAGCATGTTGCTGTTCTATAAACTGAGCCATGTTCATATTTTGAAAAATTGGAAAATCTAAGAGAATGGGAAGAATGTGTGAGTTGAAATAAAATTATAATTGGGTATTTATAGGGGGGATTATGGCCGTTGGATCAGAATTATTGGGCGATCTAGTGTTCAGTGTAGTCTAGATCGCTAGCGGTGGAGACTCCACCGTTAGGTAGAATCTTGACCTGCTTGGATGAGTGGAAAATTTTCCACTTAGCCAGGTATGTTTTCCACTTTTCCATGCCCATAGTGGGTGCAAAAGTGGCAAACTTGAGGCTTTGCCTCCCCCATATGAACCGACCTTAAAGTCCACAAACTGTTTTACCAGTTCAAACTTGAACTTGTAAATATAGTAACTTATTTTTAATATCTCAATTAACTCGTATACGCGAACTGATTTGCTCAGTTAGTGATTGGTTGATTTTAGATAATACTAGATATTATTTATTTCAGCGTACACGAACTAGTTAATTTTTTATGTTTCATATGTATACGTTTTATTTTCAAATACATAAACAGTTTTTTTTTACAATTCGCGAACTTGTCAATGTAAAAAACTCCAAAGCTATGAGACAAATTTTTAGTTCACAAACTGTCTGTGTAGTTCACAAAAAGATTTGGTCCTAGCTTAGGATCGGTCCTGACTACTTGGGATTGTTCCTTACCAGGGATCGGTCATAAACTTAGGATTGATCCTGGATTCAACTTTCAATTCTAATCTTGACATATGGTCTGAAAAGTAGATGCCAAATATTAATTTATTTTTTCCAATTCATTCGACTGTTATTAAAGAAGAAGCCCTATTAAAGTTGGAGACCTTATTGTTGTTGGTGGATAATGAAATATAAAAGTTTTGAGCTCTTACTTTGATGATGAACTTATTTCTAATAATCCTAATCTTGAATTTCCTTCTGCATACTAAAAATGGAATATCTACTATGAAATTTATTTACAGGGCTTTAACTAATAAGTTGGGGTGATTCTTATCCAATTTGGAAAAATATATTAAACACGAAGTGTCAACCTAGATTTCAACTTTTTTTTTGATGCGAATAGGAAGATTTTATTAACTTGAAACAACTGAATTGTATGACAGCAACTGAGATATAATAAAATCAGGGGGATTATCTAACCAGACCATGTTTACTCTAAACCTTCTGCTATGTTTCGCAAGAACATCAGCAGGTTTATTACATATTCTAGGAACAAAGATACATTCCCATCTATTAAAAGAACAAAGTTTCTCCATAGCATCAAGCAGAATAGACTCACTTTCCCAGGAAATTCCTTGTGCAGCTTTGTTTATGTAGCCGTCAATACCTTGCAGATTCGTTTCAATTATAATGTGTGAAATCTGCAATTCCATACTCCATGTGACTGCCTCATAAAAAGCTAAACATTCTGCTTGCTCTGAGCTTGTTATTCCTGCATAGCATTTGGTGAAGCTTCCTCTCCAGGTACCTACAGAATCACGTAAGACCAAAGAAATACCAGTTAGTCATGTGTTTGAATCAAAAGATGCATCACAGTTAATTTTAACAAAGGGAGCTGCACGTGGTTTCCAATGAGTTTCTATAGGGACAGAATCTGCAACTGCAATACTGTGATTAGTTTGTCTGCTATATAGAGTTTCCAGATAGACTGAAAAACTGAGAGCCTTTTTTGCTACTGCTTGCGGATCTGTCCTCAACTTCTGAAAGTTGATTTCACACCTTGTATTCCATATGTACCAAGTCAACACCATTTCCAAACTAAGCCATTCATTTGTTATACTTTGCTGCAAGTTTGGCTGCATCCAACTCTCAAACATAGTTCCTATATTATTATGTATTCTAGCTAGCACTGTCGATCCACCAGGTATGAGCATCCAGACTGCTCTTGAGAAGTGACAGCTGAATAATACATGCATTATTGTTTCATCATACTGATTGCACAAAGGGCATTGTCTATTGATGTGCTGGCAGTTTCTTGATAGTCTCTCTTTTGTAGGCAATATATCCAGTAAGCACTTACAGAAGAAGTGCTTTATTCGCGGCCAAGTGTTGATGCTCCATAAATCCTTCCATCTGATATTAGTGCCATGCACAATAGATGAAACTTGCACTGCGCCCAAAATTTGTTCATACAGCCTGTTATAAGCTGACTTTAAAGTGAAATTTCCATTGTTAGTTAGTTTCCAAACTAACTTATCCTCTGCAGTATCTGGAATTCTCATACCTATTATCTTATCAGCTGTTGCAGAATCAAATAAGTATCTTACCAGATCAGTGTTCCATTATCTGTTATCATGAAGTATTAACTCATAAACCCAAATGTAAGATTCGATGTCAGCAATTTCTTCTCTAGTTTTTGGAGGATGTTCAAGCCCTATCACCCATATCTCCAGCCAAATCTTTATCTTGGTTCCTTTTCTTAATCTCCACTGACTATTTTTCTTTATAAAGCTAATCTGCTTTCGAATTCCATACCAGGCCCAAGAACAATTCTTCCTTATATTGGCATGAAGGAGACTTGTACAGGGAAAGTATTTGTCCTGTATTTTTTTTCCTCATTGCTTATATGTGTTTGTACCAATCCTCCAGGCACCATGAACAAGTATTGTCTGATTTAAGATCTTTAGATTCCTGAAGCCTTGTCCTCCACAATTCTTATGTAATCCCAAATGTTTCCAGGATATAACATAAATACCTTTTTTATCTTCAAAACCCCACCAGAATTTCCTTTGTGTTGCCTCTATCTTGTTGAGAATATCAACTGGGATTTGAAAACAGCTCATAGAGTAAGTGGGAATAGTGTTTGTCACAGTTTTGACCATGATAGACTACTTTCGGGACATTGGTTGCAGCGATAGTTTTCCCATCCTATGCATTAATATGGTTATTAATGCATTAATATGGTTATTAACTCTGTCCAAGATAGTTTTCCACTTTGAGACATAGTTTTCCCATCCCATGCATTAATATTATTATTAACTCTGTCCAAGATATGCATTAATATGATTTTCCACTTTGAGACATAGTTTTACCATCCCATGCATTAATATGGTTATTAAATCTGTCCAAGATATGTGAAAATCTTTCCTTTTTGTTCTTGCCAATGATGAGAGGTATACCCAAGTATCTTTCATCAGCCTGCATTTTTGGAACCTTCAATCTTCTTGTTAATAATCTACAAAAATTTTGAGGAACTTGAACACTAAAATGAACACATGACTTGTTGAAGTTTACCATTTGTCCTGAGGTAGCACCAAAATATGTAATTATCTTCAACACATTGTTCACATTGTGGAGATCAGCCTTCAAGAGTAAAAGACAATCGTCCGCGAAAAAAGGTGAGATATGGAGGGAGTTGTGGGTGCTATTTTGATGCCTTCGATCCGTTGTTGTTGTTCAGCCTGATATAGTTGTCTAGAAAAAGCCTCTATTGCAATGATGAATAAATAAGGTGATAGAGGATCACCTTGACGTATTCCTCTTGATGGTTGATAGGCAGCACAAGGAGCTCCATTCAATAAGATTGAGATTTTGGTGGTTGTAATACATTGCATAATGAGATTACACCAATCAAGACAAAAACCCATTTGAACCATGACATCCTTAATGAAAGACCACTCAAGCCTATCAAAGGCTTTAGATATGTCTAGCTTTAGAGCTAAATACTTGTCATCTACCTTCTTATCCTTCATTGTATACATGATTTCTTGAGCTAGTTGAATATTGTCTGTGATCTGTTTCCTTGGGACGTACGCTGCTTGGAGTGGAGAAATAATCTTACTCATTAATTTCTTCATATGGAATGTTATAATCTTGGAAATTATTTTGTAAGATGTATTGCATAGAGCAATTGGCCTCAAGTCCGAAGGAAACTGTTTGTTTTTCGTCTTCGGAATTAAAGAGACATTTGTAGCATTTAAACTCTTGAGTAAGTAACCTGTACGGAAAAATTGATGTACCATGTGAATAACGTCCTCCCCAACAACATACCAATGAGACTTGAGAAAACCTGGTGGAAAACCATCAGGCCATGGTGCTTTCCACGACTTCATACTCTTCAAAGATTTGTAGATTTCTACCTCATCAAGCATGCGCATTAACTCTATGTTATCTGCTTCAGTGATAGTAGTCGTAATACAGTATAATAGTTGGTCATTTCTTACTGGCGAACTGGTTGTGTGCAAAGTCCCATAATGTTCAGTTAGTAACTTCTCCAGCTCACTTCTTGATGTGCATCAATGCCCATCTGCATCCTTCAATGCCATGATATTATTTCTTGACCTTCTTTTATTTGCCATAACATGATGGTGTTTTGTATTCCTATCCATCTCTAAATAATAATCTGCTCTTGCATTTTGCCCCCAAAACTCACTTTGGACTTGATGCCAATATTTAATTTGTGTTTCCAACTCTTGGACATGACTTGTTGAATTATTATCTTGAATGCCTTCTTGAATAGCTGCAATTTGTTGATGAAGTAAGAAAATATTACTTTGTATATCTCCAAAATTTTCTCTATTCCACCTGGTTATATATCTCCTTGCAATGATAAGTCTTCTAGATAACTTATAAGCATCTGAGCCATTAACCTGCTGATTCCAGGCAGCTTGCACTTCAGCTTTTAAAGAATCGTCTCTTTCATAACATTGAAAGTACTTCCAATTTCTTTTTTTGTCACCATCATTATATGAAGAGTCCAAATGATTGGACGATGATCTGATCCAAGTTGAGGCAGGTGAATAAGTTTTGCATCCGGAAAATGAAGAACCCATTCTGCATTTGTAAGTGCCTTGTCAAGTCTAGATCTTCGAATTCCACCGCCACACACATTAGAAGACCATGCAAAAGACCTACCAGTATAGCTCATATCATCCAAACCCACCTCCTGAATTAATTGAATATAAGGAGGATCCCTTGAAGATGAAGAGACCATATTAGAAGTATTACTCAAAACCCTGCTAGAATTACGTGAAGAAATTCTATCTTCATTATGAAAAACCAGATTCAAATCTCCAATGATAACCCAAGGCTGTTGGATAGAAAAATTGCTAGGTTTTCAACTCTTCTTATGGAAGATTTTTTCTAATGTTTCCTACTTAATAGTAAAATTGCTAGGTTTTCACATAAAACATCACCTTGTTGTTGTTTGTGCTATAACAACCATGTTGGTTAAACACCCTTTCTAAGTTGTTTTATGATTTTCTCTTGGGTTAATTATTCCTTTTAATTTTTGTTTCTAACTTGTATTATATATGGTTGGTTTCAAAATCTTTTTTCGGTGTCATGATAAGTCTGTGACAGAAAAAATAATGATAGTAGCTTGGGTTATATGAAAGCATAGATGATAGATGTAATGTAGTATTAAAAACCAAAAGCCATATTCAATAAAACTGGTTAGAGACATTAACTTTCAACTATCTTATCTACAAAAAATAACTGATAATGGATTTATCAGAATAACAACTTTGTCGACTTTGGTAGTATGTTAAGAAAGATATGAAAATTGTTTAATTGATGTTTCCTTTGATCAATTTACTAGAAGTTATGGAGCAAGAGCAAGTTGCAAAATCGTGATCGTGTAGCGAGTCGTTTTCTAGATTTGAGAATTGAATCATATATTGAATCGTAAATTGAAGATTCATGGTTGAATATTGAGTTACTACATGCATGATTGTATATATCATTGAATTAAATAAAGCATTTTAAATTTTTTATCTTTGATGTATAAGTTAGCATAATAAAAAATTTATTGAGAATATAGATGTTTTAGAAACTGGTTTCCAATAGTTGATAATGTGTCAACCTTATTAACGCCTGAAGATGATTGTTAGAGCATTGCTCGGTCGAACTCGCAAGCGTTGTTATCTCAAGCTTGTTTGTCAAGTTTAGCTGATCAAAACTATAGTATTGATTTCTAGTCTACTTATAGCTATGTCTTGGATTAGGATAGAATGTGTAGTTGAGCTTTAGACTTCACGACGTTCACTAATTGAAGATGAAGATCTACTAAGGAGATATTTGAGGAACTTCATCAACAGAAGGTATGTGGAGACTAAAACTTATCTATCGCTCAAAAGTCTTTCTATTATATCTCCTAATGAGACTAAGCTTATAGCTATATAGACTTCTACATTGTACACATTTGATATTTCGAGCTGAGTTTATCTCGCTTATCTATTTCTCGAAATATGTGCTAGAAGCTTTTTTCTTTAACTATGTTCATCATATTCTTGACGAGTTTAGTTGGAAACAATTTATTTGTGGGAAACTAACTATTAAGTCAAAAGATGATCACGTGGAAATTTCCTTGAAACATCTTACATGATTTGTGGGAGACAATCGTTTGATGTCGACTTGGAAAGTTTCGTATTGATCATTCGATCACTTGAAAATTACTTGAAGCTAATGGTTTGTATGAGAAAGCTACTGTCGTCTTCTAAGGATGTTTCAATGATTGAAATGGGAGTTTAGAACAATTAACCATGTCTGGATACAACACGTTATACATACCTAGTATGCGAACTTTTTTATAATGATTCGGGTCCGAGAACGTTGTTTGCATACCTAGTATGAGAACGGTTTTATCTGTAAAGGTCCGAGAACCTTGTTTGTGTACCTAGTATGCGAACGGTTCTACCTGAGTTGGGTCAGAGACGGATGTTTCCGTACCTGGTTTGCGAACGGTCGTACATGCCAAGATCCTGAGTTGTTGTTTGCATACCTATACATGCCAAGATCCTGATTCTCATACTCATGAACTAAAACATTTATGAATATATTCGTAACAAAAATAATCAATGAATCGTTAACCGTGGAGACTTTTTCAAAGTTACTTTTGAAAAACTCTTTAGGGTTCGATATTAATATTTATATTCCTTTGTGATCAAAATGCCTTCACTCTCTCTTATGTGAAAGATATGGCTCTTGTATCTAGAGGTACCACAAAAAGGGATACAGTAGAAGCAGTTAATGTGTATCTATGTGATGGAATCCAATCTTCAAAAAGGAGAAAGAAAAAGTCTACAAATGATGAAAAAGGTTCTTCCTCTAACTATTTTTTATCTATTTGTCATCATGATAATAACTTTAGGGATATGGTGAAGGATTTTATCAGCAAAAGAAATGATTTAAAATCTCAAATCATTTTTATCCCTGGAAAAGATAGCTCACTATGAAAAATGTTGTCTCTGACAAAGAACAACTTGTGTGAACTGAAAACAGAGCTTAGTGAGTTAACTGACATTTCTGAAGATTTGGAAGAATTGAATGATCTTATAATCAATGGATTTTTTAATAATGAAAGAAATTTTTGGTAGACGCCTTGAGAAAGCTCTATGATGTCTAGGAAACTTCTTATGAGAATTTATTCTTATGTTTGAGAAGGATAATTAGGGTTTGGAATAAAAAATATTGTGATTACACATAGCTATTGCCAACGATTTTCATCTTGCAATGTTTTTAGATTTATTTATTTAAATTCTAAGTTATTTGGAAGATGATTTTGCAGTATTTAATCTTTATTGGTTTTATATATTGCAATTGCTTATGAGATATGCTTTGTTTACATCCGTGAACTATGATTATCTCATACGTTCTCAAAAGTTAAGTGTCTTATGCAAATATTGATAAAAGATAGAATGATCTTTTGATATATTCCGCAGTATTGATCTTTCCCTGATCCACTTTTATGTGAAAGTACTGTATGGCTCCGTAGGTTTTCTTATGTGAGCATTTCCAACTAAATTAATCTGTAAGGTCTTTTTGTGATTAATTTATTCGAGTTTTCTTGATACAAATTCATGTTTCTTGTAATTTGTTAATGTCCAAAGAAATCCTTCTTTTCTAGTAAAACTAAGGTCGCTCTTGTTGTTCTTTCGGGAATAACATATTATGAGGGTGAGTTCTTAATTGAACTTGTGCTTAATTTCCAAATCTTTGCGGGGAGTACGGCTGTGGAATATTTTAGGAGTTATCTTGTATCTTAATAAACTCCTTAACGAATACACTAAGTTTCGACTATGTGAAATCATCGAAAAAAAGTTGATATGTTCTCTTTTAGTCATGAATTATCTCTTTGGGAATTTCATTATGATCTCGTAGTTTTCGTACCTTTGGCAATTTATATTGACAAAAAGGGGGAGAATTATTTGGTAGTTCACACTACATACATATGGTTTACGGATCATTATGTAAGGGGGAGTGGTTTTCATTGTGTGATGAAGTATTGACTCAGGGGGAGTAATACATATCACTATAGTATTTTTGTCAAAGTTGTGATGCAATTGGACTTTGATGTTGTGTGATAATACTATTACACTGTATAACAATGGTTGAGAACAAATGTTTTTCATATATTTTCTTATTGTTATGGCTACGGATCTTCAACAACAATGATGCTGAATTGAACACGTTCAGAATCGCTGGAGTACTTGGAGTAGCGAATAATTCAAGGAATGTTGAAGAGCCAAGGAAATCAAGCATGTTGGATGAGAAGCTACAAAGTTTATTTATTTTGTAATCCATATGTATTGATAGTGTCATTAAAATTGAAAAAGGGGGAGATTGTTAGAGCACTGCTCGGTCAAACTCGTAAGCGTTGCTACTTCAAGCTTGTTTGTTAAGTTTAGTTGATAAAAACTATATACTTGATTTCTAGTCTACTTATAGATATGTCTCGGATTAGGATAGAATGTGTAGTTGAGCTTTAGACTTCACGGCGTTCATCCATTGAAGACGAAGATCTACTGAGGATACCTTGGAGGAACTTCATCAATAAAAGGTATGTGGAGACTAAAACTTATCTATCACTCAAAAGTCTATTCTATTCTATCTTCTAATGAGACTAAGTCGTATAGTTATATAAACTTTTATATTATACACATTTGATATTTCGAGCGGAGTTTATCTCGCTTATCTATTTCTCTAAATATGTGTTGGAAGATTTTTTTCTTTAGCTACGTTCATCGTATTCTTGACGAGTTTAGTTGGACACAATTTATTTATTGGAAACTAAATGTTAATTAAGTCAAAATATGATCATGTGGAAACTGCCTTGAGACATCTTACATGATTTGTGTGAGGCAATCATTTGATGTCGACTTGGAATGTTTCGTATTGATGATTCGATCACTTGACAATTACTTGAAGCTAATGTTTGTGTGAGACATCTATTGTCGTCTTCTATGGATGTTCCAATGGTTGAAATGGGAGTTTAGAACAAATACCTATGTCTGGATACAACACAATATGCGTACCTAGTATGCAAACTTTTTTGGTATGATTCAGGTCCAGGAACCTTGTTTGCATACCTAGTATGCAAATGGTTTTAACTGTAAAGTCCGGGAACCTTGTTTTCATACCTAGTATGCAAACCGTTCTACCCGAGTTGGGTCCGGGATGGCTGTTCGTGTGCCCGTTTGCAAACCGCTGGACAGACCACAGTGCGGAAGTTGTTGTTTACGTACCTGTTTGCAAACACATTGGTTTAAGTTATGAAATCGGTTATATATGATTCTCATACTCATGAACTAAAACATTTATGAATTAAGAAATGCAATCTTTGCAAACCGTGGCTTAATGTTCATGATTTGATTCTTGTATTAGTACTTTGTACGATTACGAATCCATCCGATTTTGTTTCAATTGGTTCTTATATATTTCTATGAGCTAGTGAACAATTGAAAAACACTATTAAAACACGATTAGATTCATTTGATTATCTTTCATGTTTGATTGATCATCATATTTGATATCGAAGTGTTAGATTAATGTGGTTAAGACAAAAGTGTTCATATGGCTAACTTCGGTTAACTGTTATTGAGCCAACTCGATATACACGTTTAGGTACGGTTACCCATCTCTAAATGAAGGTATATTTCATTTGTGTATAACAAGATAAGACCATCTAACGGTGGCGATATATTCCTTTGCGTTTAAGCAAACTTAACTTGAATCTTAAATCAGGATTTCATCTAACAGTGAATATTGAATGCTTTGTTACAAAGCTATCTTAGATTTGATAGAAAGAAAACCTTGATTTGAAAGACTATAAGGGAAAACTCTAGCAACTGGAGAACCTAATCCCTGCACTTTCATGTGTCCTAGTTGCGACTAGAGTCGATTCTCCTTTAATCTAGAATTTTCCAAAATCATATATAGGTTAACGACTTGAAGACTTTATTTGGGATTTGTGAAGCCAGATCCAACTATTTTCTCTGTAGTTGTGTATTCTGATCTTACTTGTTCAATCGTATTGAGTGATATCTGCTCTAAAATTTGCTCGAGATTTATCTCCGATAGGTAAGACATAAAAGTAATCACAAAGTTTTTCGTCTCAGACTTTGTGGTTCCGCAATAACTTCTTCTCCCACCATATAGTTATGTTATTGTGAGGTGATTGATATTTCTAGGCTGCTCTTCGGGAGTATAAGACCGGATTATCAATTGGTTCTTGTTCACCTTGATCTATCAAAAGACGGAAAAAGACTTCATAGGTACTTCTGTGGGAGGCAGATTTATCTATCAGAATAGAATTATCTGTGTGAGACAGATTTGTTTATAACTCTTCGACTTTGGGTCGTAAAAACTCTTAGTTATGGGTGAGATCAGATAAGGGAATCAAGTGCACAGAATCCGGCATGGTTCTAGAGGCGTAAGGAACACGGTTGTACCTTAATCAGTGTGATACTTGGTTAGGGTTCAACTACATTCTAGTCCGAAGTTAACTTTTAGCAGGCTAGTGTCTGTAGCGGCTTAATACAGTATGGTGTTCAAAGCTGGACAAGGTCTTAGGGTTTTTCTGCATTTGCGGTTTCCTCGTTAACAAATTTTCTGGTGTCTGTGTTATTTATTTTCCGCATTATATTTGTTTATATAATTGAAATATCACAGGTTGTGCGTAGTTCAATCAATTGGTAAATCCGACCTTTATTTGTTGGACATAAATTGATTGACACTTGGGCATTGGTATTTGGTACTGTCCAAGTATTTCTCATATCAATAAGGCTCATAGATTTATATTTGTTTGATTTGCTGATTGATTTGAGAAAAAGAGATATAACTCTTTGATATCTTTCTTGATAGAGCTCACTTTATAAGTTGGTGCTCTCGAAATAATATCGGAGTTAGTCCATACAGATTGCCAAACGAATTATTGGGTGTGGTTATTATACCTCCGCCTTTTCAATTGGTATTAGAGAAAGAAAACACGCTAAGACCTCATAAGTCTGTGTTTGTAGCAATCTGACTCTATGGACAGAAGTGTTATCTCTATAAACGTACCGCCAGTCTTCGATGACTCGAATGACTTATGGTGGAAAATTGATATGCGTGCCTTTCTTCAAGCGCATTATTTTCAATCATGGGTTCATGTTGTTAATGGCTATGATCCTTCAATGGTTACAGTAGACGGTGTAACTGTTGCAAAGGATTTTGGTGAGTATGAAGATCATGAGATTCTTACTGTAAAAAAGAATTATGACGGATTAAATGATATAGTTCATGCAATTACCCCAGATCTTCAACACCATGTGTCTATGTGCACTCGGTCTAAAGATGATCGGGATATCTTAGAAACCATATTTGAAGAGAATACCTCTGAAAAGGAAGCTAGGCTTCAAAACCTAAATTTTGATTGGGAAGACCTTCGTATGGATGATGAAGATTCATTTGATGAGTTTAATCACAAAGTGTTTGAAATTGTTAATGCATTTTTTGCATTGGGTAAGACTATTCCTGAAAAGGACTTTGTGATGAAAATTCTCAGATCGTTGCCAGCTAGATACAATTCTAAGAAACATGTCATCGTTGAAGGAGATAACCTTGAAACACTTTCCAGAAACTCACTTGTTAGAAAGTTAAAAATACTTGATCTTGATCAGAACACAGTCAGAACATCTGCGTTCAATGTTGTGACCAATACAAGCGAATCTTCTAACTTGTCTTGGGCTGATGAATGTTGTCCAAATCATGTTGATCTTGACAGATCATTGATTACACAAAAGATCAATGATATTGTGAAGAGAAGCAAGAGATATGAGAAACGACTCTCTCTCTGTCTCTGATGATTCAGATGATTCAATACAAGAAAAATCATTTCAGTTGGTCAATAATATGCATACTTCCGTTGTTTGCACTGAAATTTCAGCTCTCGCAGCAGAAACTTTTACCAACTCAAATTCTGATTCAGGATATGAGTCTGACACTGAGATTTTGGAATTCTTGGATAAAAATGAAGAAATTCACCAAGAAAATCTTCAACTGAATATTTTGGTGGAGAAACTTAAATCATCACTTCAGGTGAAGAATATTGAGATTGATTGTCTCAATGATGAACTCACCAGAACCCTATCTCTAAAAGAGAAAGAGATTAATACTCTTAAGTGTGACCTGCAAAGGTTATCTGGAAGCTCTGAGAAGATCTCAGCAATGTTATTTGGTCAGAAATCCTTTGAAACACGAATGGTATAGGGTTCAAAAGCAAGTGAGCACAGTCAACTCCTTCGTTTTAGCTGGTTGTGGAAAAATGGATGTAAAAAGTTGAGATAAACAGGAAGCTAATCTGCAAGACAAAAATTCCTCTCTGAATTGTTTGTTTTGTGGAAATACAGATCATGTTCAGAGTAAGTGTTGAAAATTCAAAAAGAACAACAAAAGAATTACCAAGCTTCAGAATGACATGCAAAGGATGAATCTGGCTCTCTTGATAACCAACAGGGAACCTCTAAAGACAAGAAGAAGTATAAGGGAACCAGTGTTAGGCGAGGTAAGAATTATGTTTATTCAACAAACCTTGGTAAGTCACTATGTGACACAAGAAGTGAGCATTTCGCTCCTTCTATTGCTACCGAACTGTAGTAATATTTACGTTCTCATTTTTAACTTGAGAATATGAGGATTGTATCAAGGTTGATCAAGTTTTGTATAGTTTCTCTTGTTCTAGGATATATAAGATTTTGAAAGTTAAGTGAATATATCCTTAACAAAAATAATCAATGAATCGTTAACCTTAGAGGCTTTTTCATAGTTATTCTTGAGAATATCTTTAGGGTTTGATATTAATATTTATACTCCTTTGTGATCAAAATACCCTTCACTCTCTCTTCTGTGAAAGATACAGTATCATTGCTCCTGTAGCTAGAGGTACCACAAAAAGGGATGCAGTAGAAGTAGTTAATGTGTATCTATGTGAAGGAATCCAATCTTCAAAAAGGAGAAAGAAAAAGTCTACAAATGATGAAAAAGGCTATTCCTCTAACGGTTTTTATCTATTTGTCAGCGTGATAATCACTTTAGGGATATGGTGAAGTATTTCATCAGCAAAAGAAATGATTTAAAATCTCAAATCATTTTATCCCTGGTAAAGATAGCTCACTATGAAAAATTTTGTCTCTGACAAAGAACACCATCTGTGAACTGAAAACAGAGCATAGCGGGGTTAACTGACATTTCTGAAGATTTGGAATAATTGAATAATCCTATAATCAATGGATTTTTCAATAATGAAAAGGAATTTTCGGTAGACGCCTTGATAAAGCTCTACGATATCCAGGAAACTTCTTATGAGAATTTATTCTTATGTTTGAGAAGGATAACTATGGTTTGGAATCGCAAATATTGTGATTACACATAGCTATTTCCAACGATTTTCATCTTGCAATGTTTTTAGATTTATTTATTTAAATTCTAAGTTATTTGGAAGATGATTTTGCAGTATTTAATCTTTATTGGTTTTATATATTGCAATTGCTTATGAGATATGCTTTATTTACATCCTTGAACTATGATTATCTCATATGTGCTCAAAAGTTAAGTCTATTATGTTTTTATGCAAATACTGATAAAAGATAGAATGAATTTTTGATATATTCCGCAGTATTGATCTTCCCTGATCCACTTCTATGTGAAAGTACTGTATGGCTCCGTAAGTTTTCTTTATGAGACTTTCCGACTAAATTAATTTATAAGGTCTTCTTGTGATTAGTTTATTCGAGTTTTACGAATACAAATACATGTTTCATGTAATTTTTTAATGTCCAAAGAAATCCTTCTTTTATAATAAAAGTAAGGTCACTCTTGTTGTTCTTTCGGGAATAACATATTATGGGGGAGAGTTCTTAATTGAACTTGTGTTTAATTTCCAAATCTTTTTGGGGAGTGCGGCTGTGGAATATTGTAGGAGTTATCTTATATCTTAATAAACTCGTTGATAAATACACTAAGTTTCGATTATGTGAAATCATCGAAAGAAAGTTGATATGTTCTCTTTTGGTCATGAATTATCTCTTTGGGAATTTCATTACGATCCCGTAGTTTTCGTACCTTTGCCAATTTATATTGCAAAAAAAGGAGAGAATTATTTGGTAGTTCACACTATATACATATGGTTTACGAATCATTATGTAAGGGGGTGTGGTTATCATTGTATGATGAAGTATTGACTAAGGGGAGTGATACATATCACTATAGTATTGTCGCCAAAGTTGTGATGCAATTGGACTTTGATGTTGTGTAATAATACTATGACACTGTATAACAATGGTTGAGAATATATATTTTCATATGTTTTTTTATTTTTATGGCTACGGATCTTCAACAACAATGATGCTGAGTTGAAAACGTTCAGAATCGCTGGAGTACTTGGAGTAGCGAAGAATTCAAGAAATGTTGAAGAGCCAAGGAAATCAAGCATGTTGGATGAGAAGCTACAAAGTTTTTTTTTTTAATCCATATGTATTGATAGTTTTGAGATTGTTAGAGCACTGCTCGGTCGAACTCGCAAGCGTTGCTATCTCAAGCTTGTTTGTCAAGTTTAGTTGATCAAATCTATATACTTGATTTCTAGTCTATTTATAGCTATGTCTCAGATTAGGATAGAAGTGTAGTTGAGCTTTAGACTTCACGGCGTTCACTGATTGAAGACGAAGATCTACTGAGGAGAGCTTGGAGGTACTTTATCAACAAAAGGTATGTGAAGACTAAAACTTATCGATCACTCAGAAGTCTATTCTATTCTATCTTCTAATGAGACTAAGTTGTATATCTATATAGAATTTTATATTATACACGTTTGATATTTCGAGCGGAATTTATCTCGCTTATCTATTTCTCGAAATATGTGTTGGAAGCTTTTTTCTTTAGCTACGTTCATCGTATTCTTGACGAGTTTAGTTGGAACAATTTATTTTTTGGAAACTAAATATTAAGTCAAAAGATGATCATGTGAAAATTTCCTTGAAACCTCTTACATGATTAGTGTGAGACAATCATTTGATGTCGACTTGGAATGTTTCGTATTGATCATTCGATCACTTGAAGCTTATAGTTTGTGTGAGTCAACTATTGTCGTCTTCTAAGGATGCTTCAATGATTGAAATGGGAGTTTAGAAAAAATACCTATGTCTGATACAACACAGTATGCGTACCTAGTATGCAAACTGTTTTGTAATGATTCAGGTATGGAACCTTGTTTGCATACCTAGTATGCAAACAACTTTATCTGTAAAGGTCCGGGAACCTTGTTTGCGTACCTAGTATGCGAGCGGCTCTACCTGAGTTGGGTCCGGGATGGATGTTCGCGTACCTGGTTTGCGAACGGCTGGACATGCCAAGATCCGGAGCCGCTGTTTGCATATCTGGTTTGCTAAAACAGTGGTTTAAGTTCTAAAATCGGTTAAGTATGATTTTCATACTCATGAACTAAAACATTGATGAATTAAGGAATGCAATCTTTGCAAATCGTGGGTTAATGTTCATGAATTGATTCTTGTGTAAGTACTTTGTACGATTACGAATCAATCTGATTTTATTTTAATTTGTTCATATATATTTCTATGAGATAATGAACAATTGAACAACTCTATGTGAAACACATTTAGATTTATTTGATTATATTTCATGTTTGATTGACCATCATATTTGATCTAGAAGTGTTAGATGAATTTGGTTAAGACAAAAGTATTCATATGACTAACTTCAGTTAACTATTTTTGAGCCAACTCAATATAAACGTTTAGGTACGGTTACCCATTTCTCATTTGTGTGTAACAAGCTAAGACCATCTAACGGTGGAGACTAATTGCTTTATTTCTAAGAAGACTTATCTTGAATCTTAAATCAGGATTTCATCTAACGGTGAATATTGAATGCTTTGTTACAAAGCTATCTTAGCTTTGATTGAAAGCAAACCCTGATTTGAAAGACTATAAAGGAGAACTCTAGCAACTGGAAAACCTAATCTCGACACTTTCCTGTGTCCTAGTTGCGACTAGAGTCGATTCTCCTTTAACCTAGGTTTTTCCAAAACTATATATAGGTTAACGACTTGAAGACTTCATTTGGGATTCGTGAAGCCAAATCCAACTATTTTATATGTAGTTGCGTATTCTGATCTTACTTGTTCTATCGTATTGAGTACTATCTTCTCTAAGATTTGCTCGAGATTTATCTCTGATAAGTAAGATACAAAAAGTAATTACAAAGTTTTTCGTCTCAGACTTTGTGGTTCGGCAATAACTTCTTCTACTACCATATAGTTAAGTTATTATGAGGTGCTTGATATTTCTAGGCTGGTCTCCGGGAGTATAAGACCGGATTATCAATTGGTTCATGTTAAACTTGATTTATCATAAGACGGAACAAAACTCCATAGGTAATTATGTGGGAGACAGATTTATCTATCAGAATCGACTTATCTGCACGGGAGACACATTTGTTATAAGTCTTCGACTTTGGGTCGTAGTAACTCTTAGTTGTGGGTGAGATCAACGTGGTTCTAGAGGCGTAAGGAACGCGACTGTACCTTAATCGGTGTGATACTTGGTTAGGACTCAACTACACTCCAGACCGAAGTTAACTTGTAGTAGGTTAGTCTGCAGCGGCTTAATACAATGTGGTGTCCAAAGATGGACAAGGTCCCGGGGTTTTTCTGCATTTGCGGTTTCCTCGTTAACAAAATTTCTGGTGTCTGTGTTATTTCTTTTCCGCATTATATTTGTTTATATAATTAAAATATCACAGGTTGTGCGTAGTTCATTCAATTGGTAAATCCGACCTTTGTTTGTTGGATATAAATTGATTGACACTTAGGCATTAATTTTGGTACCGTCCAAGTATTTCTCATATCAATCAGGATCATAGATTTTTATCTTTATGATTTTCCGATTGACTTGAGAGATAACTCTTTGATATCTTTCTTGATAGAGCTTGCTTTATAAGCTGGTGCTCTCAGAATAATATTGGAGTTAGTCCGTACAAATTACCAAACGAATTATTGAGTGTGATTGTTATACCCCCGTTTTTTCAAAGATGACAAAAATAATTTATTTGAAGCGCTTTGCATAGGACAATATCATATATCCTGATTTAATATTGAGTATCTGACGTGGGCCAATGCTAGACTCACATGATTTGGGTACGAATGGACGAGATCGTCTTGCAACGAAACCTAGTACTGGGGCTGCATGTTTTTTCTTTGAGGGCTGCATTAGGATTCAAGTGTCTTAAATATGGACAGGAGACCTAATATGTAACAGATATCAAAATTAACACTAGTTTAACTAAACCTAAATCTATAATATTGGAAAAGAAAAACTCCAGTTTATTATTCTCATTCTCATTTTTTTCAATACCATTGAAAAAAACAACCTCCTAGTAGTGACTTTTAAGTTTTTCATTTACGGTTGGAAAATGATAAAAACCAAGGCATAAATTGGATTTTACGGTTAGGTTATTATTAAGTCTTAGTTGCAAGTTATTCTGAAATTTCAAGAAAAAATAATGTAGATTTTATTTGATTTTTAAACACTAATTATAAATTAATTCATTAATCTAATTTAACCACTAATACTTAATTAGTGTGGCTATTTAAATCCATTAACGCAAACTAATAGAGTGTAGTTTAGTCATTATCACGCCTGGATTTTAACCACTTAACACTTAATAGGTTTGAGTTCAAGACTCGTCTGCACCAAATAACGTCCCCTTCTTAAGATTAGAGAAAAAAAATGACATGTCTCAAAGAAAAAAGGCCGGCATAAAATTAGTTTTGCAAATAATAGGTTTTTTTTGTTTAAAATTTAACTGGATAATGATACGAGTGATCTGTGTTCGAAACTGGTTAGGGCAAAATTCTTTACTTATATAAAAATAAAGAAAAATGTTTTTTATTTGTAGGAAACTATGGACGGTGTAGTTGACGTGGCTATCTAGAAGCCACGCCAGCAGTTTCTCTCGACAAAATGATAATGCCTAGTCCGCACTTAAACCACTGCTTCTCTCCATTACACAGACACATTTCTTAATTGGCTCAAAGTCCAGTCTTTTTTTAGGGTTTTGCATTCTCATCATGGCGTCAGGGATTCTCCCTCACTCTCCCCAATTTAATGTACAGTCCTTCAATTTCAAATTCCCCCGGAAAAATAGAACCGTCTTGGCGCGAATTTCAAATGAACAACAACCCTCCTCCTCCAATGGCTCTCCTCCTTCATCATCATCATCATCATCATCATCATCATCAAATCAGAAGAACTCTTTTCCAGGTATGAAAATATGCAAACTCCAATTTTAAATCTAGGTTTCCCCTTAAAATTAGTAGGAGGGTTTTGTGATGATTGATGTGCAGGTAAGCTTGAAGCAGATGTTGTAGTGATTGGAAGTGGTATTGGTGGATTGTGTTGTGGAAGTCTTCTTGCAAGATACAAACAAGATGTTATTGTACTGGAAAGTCATGATGTCCCAGGAGGTGCTGCTCATTCTTTTGACATCAAAGGTTACAAATTCGATTCTGGGCCTTCTCTTTTCTCAGGTTTTCAATCCAGAGGTCCTCAAGCCAATCCTCTTGCTCAAGTAAGTATATGCTCATTCTCTTCTGTCTCTCTTTCATTCTTGTAATCCAATTAAAACAAAGTATGTCATTCTGATCATACATTTGATGTAAGTTAGGGATGCTGATCCCTCCAGTCACAATAGTCTTTGTGTATATGGAATGAATTTTTTTTTTTTGATGAAGTTCTTTTGACTCAGATTTGGTTGGGAAGACAGGTTTAGTAGAAAGGTTTATCTGAGGCTTACTTATATGCAAGAATCATGTTGTAGGTTCTGGATGCTTTAGGGGAGTCAGTTCCTTGTGCTGCTTATGACTCGTGGATGGTTTATGTACCTGAGGGTGAATTCTTGTCTCGCATAGGACCCACAGAGTTTCTCAAGGTGGATTTTGACTTTCCTTATTTACTTACTCATTTTCTTCAACCCAAATGTTTTGCTTAACTATCATATACACATTTGGTTACAACTGTCCCTACTCACTACAAATCTATCATGTTTGCTATGGTATTTACTGTTTCTCTTTTAGTGACCTTGAATTTGTTTTTATGGTTCGGCACCCATCTCAAAGTTGGCATTTTCAGTTATTCTGATTTCATGTTTCTTCAGGACCTTGAAAAGCATGTAAGCTTGGATGCCGTGAAAGAATGGAGAAAACTTCTTGTGAGTAAATAAGATGTTTCTCGTGATTACTGATATTTTACTTTTGTTTCCTTTACCCATATAAGGATGAGTATATAGGAACATGAGAAATGCACATTCGTTGCAGGACGCGGTGCTACCTATATCTGGTGCTGCAATGGCGCTACCACCTCTATCCATTAGAGGTGATTTGGGCGTTCTCTCCACAGCAGCTGCTAGATATGCTCCTTCACTCTTAAAATCCTTCATCGAAATGGGACCTCAAGGAGCTTTGGGTGCTACCAAGCTTCTCAGACCTTTCTCTGAAATTGTTGATTCCCTGGAGCTAAAAAATCCTTTTGTTCGTAACTGGATTGATCTTTTGTGTTTCTTACTAGCTGGAGTGAAATCTGATAGTGCACTCTCAGCAGAGATGGTAAGTACTACGTTTCAATGCTAGTGATTGTCTTTAGAGGATTTTTTTTTTTTGGTGCACTTGGAAATTTTGTTCCTTATCAGTCTTTCTTGATTTCTTGTATTCTCATGTTTAGATTTCAATTTTAGGTGTACATGTTTGCAGAATGGTATAAACCAGGTTGTACACTTGAGTACCCTCTTCATGGAAGTGGGGCGATAATTGATGCTCTTGTGCGAGGACTGGAAAAATTTGGTGGTAGGATCTCTCTTGGATCTCATGTGGAACAAATCGTTGTGGAAAATGGTCGAGCGGTTGGAGTCAAGCTAAGAAGTGGTCAAGTGAGTCTTCGTAGGTGATGTAAAAGCATTTTAAGACAAATTAAACCAAATTATATTTGTCCCTCTTTCTCTCAGTTTATCTATTGTAACAGAAAACCTACATGTTTTCTTCAGTTTATACGTGCTAAGAAAGCTGTAGTTAGCAATGCATCTATGTGGGACACCTTGAATCTGTTACCTAAGGAAGCCATCCCAAAGTCATACCAGGAGAGGATTGAAAAGACTGCACAATGTGAATCGTTCATGCATCTCCATTTGGGTTTTGATGCCGAGGTGAGCTCACATCCTATCTTCTTAAAAAAGGCTTTCTAAGTTTGTAGGATCTATTGGAGTATTAGATAGATAAGCTTAATGTCTCCTTCTGTTAACGGATACTAATGATTATCTAGGATAGTGTTAGTTGATTATCAGGTCACACTCATTCTTAAATGTATATGCTATTTACAGGGCATACCCGAAGACTTGGGAATCCATCACATAGTTGTTAATGAATGGGATAGAGGAGTTGATGCTGATCAGAATGTTGTTCTGATCTCTGTACCTAGTGTATTAAGTAAAGATTTGGCGCCGCCTGGAAAACACGTCTTACATGCCTATACCCCTGGTACTGAACCATTTACTTTGTGGGAAGGACTTGACCGTAAAAGCACAGAATATAAAACACTCAAAGCTGAAAGATCAGAGGTAATTATGTATATTGAACATTCTTTGTCATCGTTATCTTTGTTATAATCACACAAAGGTTTTTTATTTTTCCTCCCGATATTTCTGCAAGTCGCTCGTAAAGTTTCTTCCTCTTGTGGTGTAAAATACTTAAACATTTCACTGGTGGCTTAGGTTTTGTGGAAAGCTGTGGAGCGAGCACTTGGGCCTGGCTTTAGCCGTGAGAAATGTGAGGTAAAATTGATTGGAACACCACTAACTCACAAGAGATTTCTTAGGAGGAATAGAGGAACATATGGACCTGCAATACAAGCTGGTAAAGATTCATTCCCTGGGCATTCAACTCCTATACCCCAGCTTTTATGCTGTGGAGATTCTACTTTTCCGGGTATTGGAGTCCCTGCAGTAGCTGCCAGTGGTGCCATAGTTGCCAACTCGCTGGTCTCCGTGTCTCAACACTCTCAGCTTCTTGACGCCATTGGAATATGATTGCAGCGATTAGTTCGTTAACTTTCTCTCTCAATTTTCACCATTTGCTTATGATATCTTAATATTAGTTGTTTCTTTGTTCGTGTTCCGTATAATTCTTATGTGTTGTCCGTACATAACAATTCTCTTTACCTTCACTGAATGTAATTGTTTGCACATATCGGTCAATGACGTTATTGATATAATATAACACAACCATTAGCTGGGAATCATATATTGTCACCATGCACATCATGAACCTTGATCCTTTTAGTGACTACACAAGATTAAATTCGTAACCCAATGTATAAAACCTGTTTTCATGGGATTATCAGTTGAGTTTATAGATATCCGTCAAGCTTGCAGAAGATGTTTGAAGAGGTTAGCATCAATTCCAAGAAAATGACCGAGTTGAAAATCCCAAATTAGGTTAGAAATGTAAGAATCGCATAGTGTGTCATAGTTGGACGACTTGAGCTTTAGGGTTTAGCTGGGAAGTACTCCTTCATAGTTCACACAAATGAGTTATATTTGTGAATGAGAATTTTGCAAGGATTAGATTAGATATGGTTTGAATCAGGCATAAGCAATGCGGAATTTTACAGTATAACATATCCTAGATTTTTATATGCTTAAATGCCAATTTGAGTTGGATATATGGGGATATTTATCTGCAGAGTGATGCTCACTGCAAGGTTGGGGAATAAGTTACAGTTAAAAGTTGCAGTGTAATTTTCCTCTGTACGCATTAGGTTCTTCATGACCAATCTCCTGCAAAACAACAGTAACAACAGTGCCAGGTTAGGCTCCAATGATCTTAGTCTCAGTTCAGAATATGGAAAGTCCTATAGTTATTGAGTTCAACTTAAGGTATCATCAATTTTTTGTTTAGAAGTTTATATTACTATATGTATTCGTTCCTCTTCATCAATTCCAATTTCTTAGCTGCTTCATCCAATTAATCTCTTTCTGTCTTACTTATGAATATCTCCCAAATGGAAATCTATTTTCAAGAAAATGTAAAAAAAAATCATTTATGCCATCCTAACACCTTGTTTGCCTTTCAGATTTTGTCCATGTTCTAGCCTTAGGTCTGTAATTCTCAGTTGAAAGAGAAAGGAGAAACTACAGTCAGAAAGTGGAAGGTAAGTTAAACCTAACTTTCTTTTATTGATGGGTTACTCTTAAAGAACTTTTGCCTTGCAATTTCATCTTCTTTCTTACTACTGGAAGTCTGCAATTCTCTGTGATTTTTTTGAGCTTTCACCATATGTTAAATTGTAGCATCTCTTGAAAGTCTGCATAACCAATATGTGCAACATCTTGGCAATACCTCTTTCCTTCTACTAGTTTTCTGTTTAAATTATATGCCATGGAGGTTTCAAGGACACATACAGGAATTAGATCGTTTGATCATTAGAACACGTCGCTTTCTTCCAATCCAAGCAGTCCACAAAGGATCTTTAGAAATTATTCTGTACCCAGCATTCGTGTACAATCTACATGCTGCCGAGTCGTCTTCATAAGCCCGTAAAGCAAGGTATTCAAACCCCCATATATTCAATAGCACATCACACGCTTTTAGCAATGCAGTCGCAACTTTTTGCCTCCTGTCATCATCATAAAGGAAAAGGAAAATTAGTCTCCTGAGTCTTGAGGAACCACATGGACATTTCAGAATTAGTCAAGTGACCTTAGAAGTATACTAGGCTAAGTTTAACATTTGGACAGTTAGAATTCCCATTAAAAATGAATCTTAAATTACTGTGAGTGCGTTGACATTATGGTGCACAGTGTTCCCGTTAAAAATGAATCTTAAATTACTGTGAGTGCATCGACGTTGTGGTACATAGTGTTCATCATCCATACATGAAAATGGCTTTTGAGGAAAAGTAATGCATCTGAATGTTTTGAAATCACTGCATATCATGCAATACTGCTAGTCCTAATTAAAGGAACTGAAGTACGTAAACAGTGTACTGAACATCGAGTGACACATACTTAAACAGCAGTTGTTTGGGTTATCTATTTTTGTTCTATTTATTTCTTCTATATGTTCTGTGAATTATTCCATGAAAAAAAAAGATAACTTGTTACCTGAATTTGTTGAAAACAGCTATTCCAGAGACATACAAATATTCTTCAGCTCCGTCAAGATGTTGAACCACATCTTTGTTATTTAAGACCGTAACATCCACAACGCCTACAAGACCTTGTTCTGACAGTGACAACGTATCCAAAGAAGTGTCTGCAGCTTTTGCTACCAAACAAGCATACCTGGTAAATAAAAAACCCAGTTTAGCTTGTGATAGCACAAAGCTGAAAAGTCAGTCTTTACTTTTTCACTAGAACAATTCTTTTCTGTGGATAATCGAGACTATCGAGAATGTGTATTATGAAAGTATACTTGATCTGTTGATGATGCAGTATGAAGTTGAACCTCACTGGTTATGGAAAGTCTTATTACTCCTTTTTTTTCAGTGTATATCAATATGACATTGCTTCCGTTCGCATAATCAAGTCTGTTAACAAACTATCATATATTTCTGTGAGGAGCATCACATATTTTGATAGAGACGGGGATGGCTTTGGCTAATGAAGTTTTCTTTTTACTCAAACTCCTCCCATCCCCTCAATATCATTTTTTTTCTTACAGAAAACAAAGACTGGTCTGAAGGATTGCAAGAATCTCAGTTAATTTTGTTTGTGATAAACCATTTCAGTCGCGTTGTTTCAATTCTCACCCTACTCGGAAGCTCATTGTATTACCTGTCAGGTGGTGAGTTCCGAAGCTTGTAAAGAAGACCTGAGAGCACTTCAGCCTGTATTTTTGCAAGAAACCAAATGAAAATACATCAGAAACACTACCACTCGGGTGCTTTCAGTTGCAAAATAATGAAAATGTTGGAGACAGATAGAGAGAGATGACCTTAAAGAATTCAAAGAAAACATCATCAAAGAAAGCTACTGGGACATGGAATGCTTCAGCTTGAACTTGTGCTACTTCTCTCATCTCATCTTCATTTTCAATCAACCTTCTTACTTTCCAGCCAAATTCAGTCACCAAATGCCCAAGCTGTCCATCAATCTCATTCTCAACAAGCTCAACTGATGAAGAGGAAGAAGAAGAAGAAGAAGAGGAAGGCACCAGAACATCAGCTCTTCTCCTTTGCTCCTTCAAAATTGTTCTTGTACTCTTTTTACTACTAGTTTCCCTCTCATCAACAACTGCAGACTTGGGTTTTAGACAGTACACCAATCTTTTCTTCTTGTTACCCAGTCTAACTCTATTACAACTTCTACTGCATGGAGAAGAAGAAGAACCTCTAAAGTTCCTTTTTGAGAGGGTGTACTTGTTTGGGTTTGGTTTTAGCAACTGTGCCATTCTTTTTTTTATTATTATTTTTTTCTCTGAAGTTTTTTCTCATTGTTATGGTGTTGAGAGAAATTCATATGCATTCAGCTTTCTAGTACATTTCAAAATGGTTGGTTCAAAATCATTGTTCATATTTCATGATGCACGTGTCAAGATATTGTTTGCTGTTGTTTGCTTCCCCATTTAAGTGCATGTGGTCTTGTTTGTTTTTCTGTGGTATACAAGTTGAGAATGGGTTCAATAGATAAGATAAACTAATTGGTTTGATTCTCACGTTTGAGGACAAAAATAGGGGGACCATGGTTACTCATTTTCACCATGCTTGTGATTTTCAGTGGGCTTCAACTGTTTGATGAAATGTTCGGAAGAGATGTTGTTTCATGAGGATGGTCAGCAGTGCCTTAAAAACTTCAGTCATCAAGAGAGCACACGAATCGGGTTTCAGTTCATCCAACTTGTTAACCGGTTTTATGCAAAATATGGTGATAATCTTGCAGAGATTGGTTAATTGGAACCATGGGTGTGGAAGAAAAACACTTACTACGTTCTTGGAAATGAAACTGTGTGGGACAGATCCAAATGATATGATGTTTGTAGGTTTCGCTTATGCTTTTAATCACGCGGAGCTTGTGTCTGAAGCTGAAGCTCAATTTAGTTCGACTTCAACGGATCATGGGACAGGATTCTTCCAAGCGAGAAACAATAGACATACATGGTTGGTGGTCTTTGTGCAGCAAGAAAAGTGGGAGAAGCAAAAGAATTTATTGAAAGGATGTCATATGATTCTTGCTGTTTGATATGGTGCACATTGCTCAACTCTTTTGGACTGAAGAATGATTCTAAAATTGGGGAGTTTGCTGTCACGAAATTGATCAAGTTAGAGCCAGGTGATGCATCTGCTTATGTTCTTCACTCGACTTCTTTGCTTCAGTTGAAACTTGAAACTCTGGAAGCATTGTTAGGATCAGGAAAAGAGTGGAAAATAAATGCATGGGAAAAGGATATCAGGAATAGTTGGATTTGGAGTTGAACTTCCAGAATATTGTGAAAACTAATCTTCCAACTCCATGCTGGTTCTCATGCCATCAATGATGTCAGAGACACTCAAGACATGGATCCTCGCCTTTTATCTTTTGAGGTACGAGTCAAACTTTTATCATTCAGTATCATATTTTTTCTTTCAAGGAGTTGTGTAGCTTGTGTTATCCCCTGATAGCGTAACTCTATACACCCACCATGGAACCTAGAATACAGCACTTTAAATCGGCTGTGGATGCCCCTCAGTACTTGAAAATGTGATGCTATCTAATTATACGTTGTGTAGGTTGAGGCTTCAGTGGACTGTTAGGAACTCAGTGTAGATAGGTAATTCTAAGCAAAATCTGATGTTCCACCTGTAAATGAGTGAACTTTGAGAATGTACATGCTATTGAGAACTAAAGAAAAAACCTCTTTAAAGTTGAATTAACACAACTTTAGCGATTAAAAATCATCAAAAAGTAGACCAAAGACAAAGAAATGTTTATAATGCCAAGCTTCTCTTTAGGGTTTCTTTCCTATACACACAACCACATCTTTAAAGCTTCACTTCTTCCAGGTATATATACATACATAACATAACTATAACTAAGAATATTGATACCTAAACTCGCACTGTAAACAACCTAAAAGTGGGCACACATCTTTGTACATGTTTTTCTTTCTTTACAAATACGATTCACGAAACAGTAAATATTTTAAACTAATACTTTGTTTCATTCAGTTTATCTAATCTTATCTTGCTGTGTTTTTTTTTTTTATCTTGTTCTTTCGTTGGGCAGATTCATCTTACCTTGCTAAGTTACTTTCCTGCCACTGATATTTACAATAAAGCAACTTTGAATGGAAGTTCTCTGGATAGACCAAATTCATTGGGTTGTTGTGATGAAGACCGTCTACAAATCAACATTTCCACTCTTATAAACACTACACTCGTCGACGTCTCCATAACCCATACAGCCACATCTCCCTCTTGATTGTCTATTTGGATTGTAGTACCGGATAGGGCAAGGATCCAGCTGGTGAAACCTCCCAAGCTCATGGCGGTCAGCCGATATCGCCGTTACTAAGTGTTGATGAGCCCCACTTTTGTATAGATTAGGTGGCTTTGTTGCCTGGTAAATTTGGTTGTGGTGAGTTTGATTATAATGGTGCAAGGATGGGGAACTATTGACTCTGTGCAGCTCTGCCTTGTTACAATTATTTTGATAGCTATGTGAAGCATAACACTCGTGGTTGATAGTATCGAAAGGATAGCCTTCATGTTGTATCGATCTCGGGGATGATGCAGTTGAGGAAATGCTGAAAATGGACCGACTGCCATTGCTAGAGCTACGCCTTAGCATACTTGAATTAGCACCATTAATTGCGTTTATGTAACGCTGTTCCATATTAACTCTGTCAAAATTGCTTGGAACATTTTGGGGATCAATGAAGAGTGGAGTAACGGGGAATAGGAAAGCTCGAAGCCTGGGCGTACCTCCGCTTTCAGATGATTTCACATCCCAACGGTCGTACTCATTAAGCATGTGGCGAAGATCCTCATCGCATTTTACGGAGACTAAGATATCCAAGTCCTCTGGTATAACTTGGTATTTGAGAACCATTTCACCGTTGGCGGGGTTATTAAGCTTCTTCATAAGCTCTGCAATGGAAAAAATGTTTCATTAATTCAACAAGGTTCGTATTACTCTTTGTTGCTGATAACTTATTTATTAAGCATTATCGGAGCAAAAAAGAAAGAGAAGGAAATTGCCTGAGAAACTGATGTCACGAGGAACAACGACAACTCGAGTCTCACCACCAACGTATTTAAGCTGACCGTCGGGAAGTCTAGGCAATATTTTCCCGCCATGGCTAACCAAGAACTTAACTTTACTCTTGGGCGAAGACAATGGCGTCTCTTCCCCTCCAACTCCTGCCGTGGCTGCCATGGAAATCTCCTCAGCCATAGTGAATGCAGAAACAAATGAATAACCAAATGCAGCAATACTCCACGGCAAGTTATTACCTCTCCGGTTAGTAATCAATACCTTCAAACCTTAAATTTCTCGAACCTTCAATCTGAAATTTAAACTCAAAAAGATGAATCATATTAAAGAGAAGCCTGACATATTAGCTGAAAAACAAAACAGTTTTTTGTTTAGTTTGTTAAAACAGTTTCTGGTTATCTGTTAGTTGAGACAATTTACATATATACAGATTTTCCTGGTAATGGTGCTTTTTGGTCCATTAAAATGAGTTTGTGAAATGAATGACTATGTTTTGCTCCTCTTTCACAGCCACAGATTTTTCTCCCATTTTCTCTCTCTCTCTCTCATTCTAACTGCTGTCTTTTTATTTTTGGCTCTCTACAGAATCCTAAATCCTTGGAAGGAAATTCGTAATATCCAATGGATAATCTCAGAGGATCGGACGATTACGATGGTTGGATGGTTGTTCTGCCCGTACTTGGTATACATTCTTTAGAAACCAATTTCAAATAAATCACAGACTGTCAGGTATGGTTCAATATGAATAACTTCCAAATGGATGTTTTAGTAGTGGATGATAATGCTTCTCAACTGAAAGTCTGCAACTTGGTTGTTTCGATAAATTTTTGTCATGATATGTCAATGTGATCTGCTCACTGTGCGACTAAATCAGTAATTGGATCTAGGCCAGGAGCAGTTCATTGCATCCGACGCAACTCATAGATTAGAGTCCCTCAACTGTAGGCATAGCCATACCAGACAATTTCTCCAGAACATCAAATTTGGCCAATTCTGCAAGTGCATGTGCACAACAGTATAACTTCTAGAGATGCAAGTTACTTTTTAGTTAAGACATGAAGAGTAATGGCTAAAACTGATTTCTTTAAGCAAAGCAATTGGGCTCCAATTTCTACAGGAGTCATCACTTCTGATCTTGGTCTTCATTTTCGATTATCAGGTGAGTGATCCTGAATTTTTTTCGGAAAGCTGCCCAAACACCTGTCGTTTCTGTTTCAGCAGGTCTACCATTAAGAAGCTGCCTGCAACCCAAATAATTTTTAGCTTGGCTGGCCTTAACATCCTAGGTTGGATGGTTATAACTTATAACCAGGTCTACCTTTAAGAAGCTGCTTCCAAACAAAGTGACCATACGGGACTGGATTCCACAAAATGAAGAATCGGAATGATTCATTTTAGCAAAATAAATATAATATATTTTTCTTACCATAAAGCATTTTTTTTCTTTTAAGTTTTTGCTAAGATTGAAGGACATGTACATTTTGTCCCCTATGAAGGGAGACTGGAGATAAAGAGGCCAGCTAACTTACCAGATTGGGTTGGGTACTCCACCCCACCCTCAAAAATGTAGAAACCAGTCAAATCAATAAAAAGTATTATATGCAAGAGAGATCTTATGATGAACCAATAATTATTTGATAATTTAACATGAGAAAGTAGTAACACCAGAAAAGCACAAAAAATAACTAACAAAATAAAACAAATAGAGATTATGATTACAAAAGTAGTAAATAAAAATATACTTAGAATCCAAAAAAACTTTTGCATGCTCTTAAAATCTTTCTACCTTTCTTGTTCTTATTCTTAGATCTTGCACCACCACCACCACCCTGCATACTCTTATTATCATCATTGTTATTAGTAGGTGAACCAAATGGATCATCAGACTGGTCATGAATTCTTGAATACCCTTCAGAAACTGAAGCAGATCTTCTCATTGAAAATGCCCTCACAACTGCAGCTTGTAATGCTTTACTCTGTTTCTGATTCTCAGCTCTAAATTTCTGTGAAGACGGTGTTGATGATACTGAACAATTCCTGGTTAATATCACACCTCCACCAATAACACCACCATCTTCTACTACTATCTGTTCAGGTGTTGATGCTGATAAGTCATTGGCATTAGGAGTAGTACCAGTAGTGTTGGATTTGGTGGTGGTGATGTTGTTGTTGGCTGGTGTGTTTGGGTTATTTGGAGTGGTGGATATAGGACTAGGAGAGTACTTAGAAATGGGGGTGGGATTAGGAGTTGAAATGGGCTTTGGTGATGATCCTTCTTTTTCTTGATCATGTGGGGGTGATGATGATGAGAAGTGATCATGATCCTGGTCTAAAGATTGGAAATCCATGGATCTTGATTTGTTGTTGCTTGAAGCTGATCTAAACTTTGTATAATCTTTCATGATATTTGATGATGAGGATGGATTAGTAAAAAAAAGTAGTGGGAGAGAGCTAAACCTTATTACAATGTGTATTTATAGGGGTGGTTGAACTTTAGTTTAATAAAGTGGTTGAGAGTGTGAACCTTATAAATAACAGAGGGAAGACTTTATGATTAATTCAAGTGGGGTAGGCTATTAATGGAGGATTTATCTAGACGTTTAATAATTTTTCATACCCAGCCACGTTCTAAGAGGGATATTGTTGTTTGGGTGCTTATAATGAGATGATAATGGCTATGGTCTGGTGAATAGTGGGGATGCTGCTCAATAATTTAGAATGGTGTAGGCAACTATCATATCATGAAGTCAAATTGTTGAGTTTAAATTAATTTCCAAGTTTTGATATTTCATCCCAGATTCTAATGAGATTATCAATCCGATGATTCTGGTGGTGACGATTATCATGTTTTATATGAATTTGGTAACGTACAAAATTTACAACGCGGCATCTATCTACGTAGGTACTGGAAGCCAGAAAAACAAAGGGAGTCCTAATAGTATAAATTTGTAATAAGAAAAGAACATAGACAAGGTTGGTTAGAGCACCTGTTTAGTAAGCCGGAGGGATTAAAGGCCATCACACTGCAGAAGGGATTAAAGGCCGCACTAGTTGTGGCTATATTTAGAATCTTAGTTTTATTCCTGGTGGCTAAGGTTTGTGCTTGTGAGGCAATTTTCCATTCATTTGATTATACGTCATGATATCTTATTACCGTGCAAGAAAATGAAAATAGATCCGGGAGGAGGAGGTGACCCGTGACACTGTAACAAGGATTTGGCTTCTAAATAAGAAGATGTCTCCTCCTCCCCCACAAAAATAGGGTCAGAACATGTGGTAGCACGTTCATAGGAAAAGGATGGAAAGAAGTTCCGATTTGACCTCCAAAATGTGATTGCGAACATGTTATGCACGTGTACCTACTGCTAGCATTAACTACACCTCTCTTCTCAATATTCTTTTCAATGTATGACCGCCAGATAGCCTAGCTAGCTAGCTAGCTTGGCGGAACCAAGTTGACTATGGATTAACTAATGCGTTCAACCGGATTCTTCTGTGATTAAGACCATGTGTACGTAATATGGTTTAACTCTGTGTTTTTCTTTTTCGTCAGAAGAAGAAAAACGATTCGCCAGCTGATATATTAATATTACTCTTTTGCACAATGATTCATCCCTGACGCTGGTATTGTAATTACTGTACGTTGTCTGCACATTAAATTGAAGCTATGATCAAGTTAATTAGGACTTAATGAAGCTGATCAAATAGGAAGCCGCTGTTGACTAAACCTCTCAATGGACATGTTGAATCAGCGCATCTCATGGGTTGGATCTCATTTTTCTTTTTCTTTTTTTTGCTTCCTCCAGGGAGTCTTGACTATGGGACTATTGCATCAGTTGGATCATATGTTACACTTTACAGCATTACACTTCATTTTAAATCGTGGCTTGATTGGGGTATACCTAATGAGACAAAATCTGGGTCATTTTGAAGTGAACCAAGCCACCCCTTAACCATGTATTTTCTAAATGGCTAAATTATCCTTATTTAATTAACACTAAAATTCTGATTAGATTAACTAACTAAATTTTAAATTGATTGAATAGATTAAAACTTATGAATTTAAATTATGAAATTTTGTTTTTGATTGAACTTTTGTGGGATGATTTTTGATGATTTTTTTTTTTTTGAGAATATCTCTTGCAACGAAAATGAAAGCACACAACCGAAACACTTCTAAAAAAGGGATTGCAAATCTGTTGTATGAAATCATACTCAAAATCAAAGAAGAAACCAACACTTTCAGTTCTGAAAGTATGAAAAGTCGGCACGGTCGACTAATGAATATATTGGTCGGCATGGTCCACGAATGAAGAAAATGCCGACTTAAAATGGCCATCAAGGTATACGAATGAAGAGAATGTCCGCTTTATTATTTTTGACACACAGGAGACCGTTGTAAATGCTTCACTAGTCGGCATGGTATTGATTTCTTACCTTGCCGGCTATCTGTAGTCGGCATTTATTAACTTTCTTATCTTGCCGGCTAGAATTTAGTCGGCACTGTAGTAATCTTACAACCTTGCCGACTTTAGTTATCCCCAAAAAGAAAACTGAATTCTAATAGATGCAATTCACTTTATTCATGCAATTTTGGTTACTACATCGATTGAAACATAAAATATAACTCCTTGTCGACGGAAAAACGAATGCACTTAGCATGTGCATCAAGCCTTTAAACCCCTAGGTGACCCTAGTGGATGATTTATAGTCTCGTGAGGGTTTACATAGATATCTACCCACAAAACCTACACTAAAACCATCAATCTTCGTTGGAGGAATCCCATTCATCTCCGGCCTGCATGAAGTCCGGGGAATACTCCGGGATTTTGGAGACCATGAATTCATAGCTTGCATCGAATGCGAATGCTTCCCCCTTTTCCTCCAAGTAGCGCGCTTTGATAACTTCATGCTACAAAAACAAAACAAAAAACTTACTTTGTTAGTGGTGTTTAGTAGGAAGTTCAAACAACATGGATCACGTAAAATAAACCACAAAACACTTACAAATTGTTCAATAGACAAGTAGAAGTTGGTAACGTTGAAAATCCGAGGTTGGAGAGCTATCATGGACTTGTTGAACACTTCTTCCATTAGGATTCCCAAACTTTTGCCAAAATTTGTTGTGTACCCTAGCCCAAAAGGTTACGACATCCACCCTTACGGAGGACTGATGTCTAACTCGAGTTTCCGCGTACCAAGCTTTGGTGATTGCCAAATCTTTATTTGAATCAAATGATGTCATTGTTGTATGTAGAGAGCTATTGGGTGAGTAAGATGGAGTGTATGATGATATGAGCTTAGGAGAGTATATGCAAATAGTTGTGTGTTGTTTTGTAGAGAGAATTAGTATATTTATAGGATGGTGTCCAAATTTGGCTGTTATAGTGCCTAAGTACAAGTCAATCAATGCAATTGTACTTGCAAAAAATTTGAATTTTGAATTCATCGGCGGGGATTTTATCTCCCAATATTCTGACTAAGCCTGGCCGGCAGGGTCTTAATTTTCTTACCCTGCCGACCTTATTATGATTTTAGGCATCAGGAGATCATTTTCTTCTGTATAAGCGTCAGAATGGTATTTGGTTATTAGCGTGCCTGCTACTGTATAGTCCGCGAGGTAATATTTTATAACCATGCCGACCTTATACTTTTAAGGCATCAGGAGAAGGTATTTTTGGAAACAGATAGTCGGCAGAGTCAATAATCTAATACCTTGCCGGCAGTCAAACAACCGGCAAGGTGGTAATTTGCTTACCTTGCCGACCCTGGTAATTACACCATTTCTGCTGTCAGGGCCGACAGTCTGACAGTTCACAACCCTGCCGGCCCTGGTTAGGTCGGCAATGTAACTTAACAAAAGTATGCCGGCTGAACTATTGAAACTTTACATAGCTAAACAAACCATTCATTCAATACCTAGAAATCCAACATTTTTTTGTCTAAAATACGAAAACATGTCCCATAAACCTTAAAAAAACATTTGTCCAACCATTAACCTTAACATTTGTCTACCACAACATAAAGAAATAAACTAGGAATGCATTCATTCACCACCACGGCCACGACCAGACCACGACCCCGTTTAGGAGCACCACCACTACTACTACATTCACCACCACCGGAACGACCCCTCTTTTTGTCAGCATTCATCTTGGCTTGTGCTTCCCTCCTGGCTTTTTCTTCCCTCTTTACTTCAACATCAGCTTGCTTGAACAATTCATAGGAATCCTCATTGTCAACATTGCTAGCAAAGTCAATGTGCTTGCTTTGCTCTTTAATTAAAAAAGGCTCTCCTCTTTCTCTCGCGCAACACATCACCCTCACAAGGATGTTCAAATGCTCCTTCTATTTTCAATTAAACAACAAACAACTAATATAATGATTCGATAATGTAATGTTAAAACAATAAGAGCAACTCTAAAATACTTACAAAGAACTTAAGACTTGTTGCTGGGTCTTTCGATGCCATCTTCCTCTTACGAGCTAGTTCTTCAGCAGTCATTTCCCTAATCACAGTAGGACGAGCCCAATCCAAGTACCACGGCATGTATCTCTCATGAGCTTCATGACCTTCTGTCACCTCGTCCAAAAGACTCGTATCGACTTTACGGCCACGTCTGTCGTTCCAATGATTGGTAGCTGGAGTGTATGCGACGTTAATAGTTTTTTGGGACGTGGTGCATTCCTTCCTTAGCACTGTAAAAGACGGCTCGGCATCGAAATGGGGTTCTTCTTGGACATAACCCAATTGTCGCATTACCCGATGTGGATCGTACATTAAATATCCATGGGTTAAAAGCAAGGGACCGTAATATAATGCAACATCATCTCTCCTTTGGATTAAACCTTGATTTCTAGCATCTCGATACGGATCAAATATTACCTCTTCCGCAGTCAATTTTTCCAAGGCGCTTCGGATTTTGATAAGCTGTTGCGGCATTTCCTTATCTTGACCACCCTTAAAATTGTATCTTTGTCCTCTTGGCTTATCAATCGCAAGATTCTCATTCACTTTGACGTAGGAGTTTCCTTTCACTAAAGTAGAGAAGTGCTCATATATTCAAATCTATGCAAACACAAAGTTTAGTAAGAATCTTATCTTACTAGAGACATATATTTCCATTAACTTGCGCAGTGAGTTCCCTTGAAGCCTTTGTCAACTCATTGTTCAAGAAGGCGACCGCCGCAGTACCCCAAGAATACTCTTGCATCTTATCTAAGGGATCCAATAGTTACATATACCTGACATTGACCAAGCTTCCGGAACTGTCGGAGAAGATATATTTTCCCAGGACGTAAAGCAAATAAGCTGACGCAGCAGCATTGATTCGCACCAAGTTCACCCTTCCTTCCTTCCTTGTCAAAGATTTTCTTGGTCCCGGATAATGTGTCCTTCAACTTCTTCAAATTAAACTTCTTGCTTAGATGACCATCCTTCATCACAAGTATGGACTCCGTCTCAATCTGATCCCAACCGAACAAAGTTTTGGCCAATTTGAAGATCTCCTCCCAAGAAATTTTATTATCGAAGCCCTCACTGATTTCTTTTCCCTCAACCTCTAGGCCTAGAATTTAATGAGCATCATCGGGAGTTATCGCCATCTCACCGAATGAGAATAACATTGTATCAGTCTCTCGGTAGAACCTCTCACAGAATGCAAATACGGTAACTCTATCATGCTCAATATTCGAACCCTCCACCACAGGCCACAACCCGGAGTTCTTGACAATCAGTTTCACCTCCTCACATTCATCCTCAAGATCCCAATTCTTAGTCACTGACCATGAAGCTTGGCGCCTCATAAGACGGATGGCATGCTTGTGATCCTAAATACCAAAAAAAAAAATGAAAAGAACTACAAACATTTGACGCAAATTTAAGATAGATACACTTAAATAAAAAACAAAGACGGATTGATATTACTTACGATAGTATCATGGATTTGATATGCCCATGAGTCTTTGTATCCAAAAAGAACATTTCCACCATCTGCTGGGGTTCCATTTGGAGGCTCACCTGGTTTCAGTCTAACCATCAAGTGGCGGGGAGGCATGTGTGAATCAGCTGGTTTAGTGATAACCCTCTTCGGTCTTCCGGTTTCAGTTGAAGTTGAAGCTTGGGTTTGTTGAACAATAGCTTGAGTTTGTTCTCCATCTCCATCTTCTTCTTCTTATTCTTCTTCTTCTTCTTCTTCTTCTTCTTCTTCCACTGCCTCTTCAACAATTTCATCTTCAATATCCTTATATTTATCTCCATTACCAATCATCATCATCATTACCTCCTCTAACAGGTAGCATGTCCTGATCACCATCGTCATCATCATTGTTACCTCCTCCAGCAGCCGGAGTGCTTTCATCAACATCATCATCATCACCTCTTATACTAGATGGAATTGATTGGTCTTCATATGGAGTTTCATCCGAATCACTTGGTTCCGATGGTAGTTGAGAATCATTCCGTATACGGATCTTGAGCGTCCCCGGCTCAACAAATTCCCCTCGATGTGTTGCAGTCAAGAGTTTTTCACCAACACGAGGAGGTCTTGAAGGAGGAGTAGCAGTTTTATTCTTTGCCTTTTGCAACCTGAACAAGAACAATTAAGAAAAAATTCATAAGTCGGCAGGGTCGACAAATATAACCTTTCCGGCTACACAAAAGTCAGAAGGGTCGATATCTAAAATACATGTCGGCTAAAGTATAGTCGGCATGGTCTTATTCCAATAACCTGCCGGCTTATAACAACTTGAACACAGGATTTTCAACATCAATAGTCGGCAGGATGTATAATCAAAACAATGCCGGCCAACATAAAGTCCGCAGGGTGGTATTCAAATACCATTCCGACTTTCTAAATTCAAGGCATCAGGAGATACTAAAAAAGTTGAAATACAGCCGACAAGGTAAAAATTTATAACCCACCCGGCTAAAAAAAAACTGACGCCGGCAGGGTCCTAGGTTGAATACCTTGCCGACTCTGCAAGTAGCAGTTACATATACTAAACAACCGGCAAGATCTTCAACCTAAAAGCTTGCCGACTAAACCTAGCTATGAAATGTCGGCAAGGTCGAGGAACAAACACCTTGCCGGCTATATAACTGCAAATTCAGAATTTTGATTTTTCTGACCTAATTTTACATTCAAACATGAAATTGAAGTACTAGAGTGAGTTTAAGTAGGCCCTTACTTTCTTAATCGCACCATTTCTCCTTTTTCAGCGGCTACGATTTCTTCTTCTTCAACCGTTTTTTTCTTCTCTTTTTGTTGAACTAATTTTGCAAATCCAAGGTTGTATTCATTGGGTTTTCTATTAGCGTCTTTCGTACGAGTTCCCTTCCGCCGTGGTGGTTCCATTTTTGAAGATTAATCGGAACTTTTGAATCGACGAGTTTCGGTGGTGGGGGATGGAGGAGCCGGTAAGGTAGAGGTGGAGGAGAAGAAGAGGAGAAGATGAAGATGAAATGAAAATGATAACGGATTAGGGTAATAAGAATTATAAAGGGTAAGGGTAGTATTGTAACTACACCCATTAGGACTCCCCTTAGCCCTTAAAAAGAGTCCACTTAAAACTGGGTATACCCCGATTAATCTGGGTATACCCCAATCAAGCCAGGTTTTAAAACAAACAAAAAAAAGGGATTCCAGTTAAAAGACTATAAATGGAAGTTCTCTTGGTTCACCTTTGAAAAAAAATTTAGTTCAGTTAAAAGATTATACCCAAGTATCAGCTCAAATGATTTCATTCTATTCCCAATTGATTCAGATTCAAAAATGGGAAGATTTTCAGTTGACAGATTTCTTATGTACTATAACAAGACGGTGTCTGTAAGTTTACACTCAGGTTTCAACTATTCCATGTATGTAAATGTGAACTGACAGAAACAAAAACAAAAATATAAATGAACCCAGTTGTGTTTTCTAGCTTGGGCTTAGCAGAGTAAACTATACATATATTACGGCCTTCAAGAAAAGCTTGCTCTTTAAAATGAGATACAGTATGGAAGCCTCACCACGACTTCCCCGTGCAGGTGCAACAACAGCGGAAACCCTATAGTGAAGAAAGTGGAATGATGCTATCTGCCAGCAACAACAACGTAATTCAAATAAGACAGAATATTGAAATGATGCAACAAGTATGAAGCTCAATAGATTCCTCAACATTCACTGAAAAAGCATTCATTTGCAAAGATAAATCAAAAGAATACAATTTGTCTACTTCTACAAACAACAGATGCAGTTCGAGAATTTGTGCCATGCAACATAGTAGACCAAATGCACCTGTAGTTCTAAAAGTGAGCCGACTAAACAACCTAGTTTTTACATCATATACTTGCTGTGACAATGCATCCTTAGGCCTTAACAGCGTTTCTCTATTCATTCTTCTTAAAATGCAGAAAGAATTTCCAAAACTGTTACCAAAAAGTCCCAGGAGTACGAGTATACGAAATGAAAACAACAGACAGGCCTGTGCCTGGGATCAATCTCTAAATTTTCATGTACCTAATATTTTAGGACACAAGACAGTTCAGCAGGTTAAGTGGAAGTCATGTCATGTTAGCATGCTATGTGTAATTTCGTAACTATTATTTGATTGTCCTAACTGGGCCAGACAAAGCTAATTTTCTCTTCAGGAAAGAACCTCATTGAGGAGACCATCCACACAAAGCAACCCATTTGAAAGTTTAAATCTCAAGTACTTCAGCTACCAGGAGTAGTTCACATCATTATCCCAGAACCGCGGTGAAACAGCATTTAGTACAGGTAAGACTTAAGACCATAAAAATCTGGTCCAACTTACAGATTACTTAGACCAGGGATCACTCAAAGAAACAAACTAGAAAACTAAAGCAGAAAAGAATTGGTAATAAAAATATAAAACATAACCGATCTTTTCTCTTCACAGGATTCAACCCATAGCCTAGCTACTTGACCAGGACCTCAACTTTAAGAAATCAGAAAATGACATCCCAACAACAGACAAAATTGCATTAAACTTCAAGATAAAAGTAAAGGTGCGTACGCAAATCTAAAATGCAACTGACCAAACACGAGTAATTTGAACTATGACAAAGTTGATCTAGAGATATCTTGCTCATACAAAGTTACATAAATCAAAAATCATATGCTCTAGCTCCCTAGGAGTTTGCAACCAATCTCAAAGAAAATACGCAATAGTTGGTGCAATATTCTTCTTCATTATGACAAAACCTAGCACAAGAGGGTATAGCAACCGCAACTGAAACAGATTTAAGAAAAGACCAACATGCCTCACAGAATGTTCTGCAACTAAGCATGACAACATAACTACCATCCACTGGTTCACTCTAAACGTCACCCTAGATATGTCAAGGACAAAAAGAGAAAGCCAGCTTAATTCAAATTCATTCACCAAATCTTTCAAAACTGTTGCATAAATGATAGACTCGTACACAATGCAAATAATAATTCTTTCACGAATGACTTCTAGACATGGAACATATCATCAGAATTTCAACAAAAATGAACAGACTGTAACCAAAATCAATGAACCACAAAGAACCTACTGAAAGTTCAACACACAGATCCTACTGATAAACTACTGCAATCAAATCCCAATGCAAAGTCAAGGTAAAACTTTCTAGATATCCTGGCCACTATAAACTACATTCAGTTTTTCGACTTCTGGGAGCAAAAAAGTCGGAAGTTAGTTTGAATACACAGTTTCAAAATGACTTGTAGAAACAAAAAAGTTAACTTTTTGTGAAGCAAAATGTTTTTGCTTCTGACTTCTGCATCTGGTATCAAACACCTAATTAGCATTTTATCTACACAAGTTACTAGAACTCAAAATCTAGAAGGATTTAAGCTCTACATCAATCTCTGAAATCAACAATTCGATGACATGACCACTTTCATACATATTCGCAATCCCTGATTAATTTTAACATTTTGAGTACAAAGTAACTAGAACAAATATGCAACGAAACTGTGTACACGAACCTGGTGACTATCCCCACCTTTAGACCTACATGCATCAATAATTCAATACGTAACACTTTATGTTCCAATTAACCAATTGAAGAAAAGGGAGACCTTCTAATCACCTAAACCATGTAGGTTTCAAACAAACCGACTTCTCGGTTTCATTAAACTAATGTTCAAGTTGATAACGAAGGATTATTTTTCTTTACTTAAAAATTCAAGACAACTGAAACACCCTCTCTCCAGATTATGAATACTCATGGCATTTATCTAATCAATTACTATTTTGACATAGAAAGTGTTCTCAGGTCCTTTAGATTCTCGAGCACGAAATCCTATTTTTAATATATTGCATCCATGAGAAAACTAATAAATTTCATATCCAAAACCTAATATACTAGTACTGCGAAATTTTCACCTATTCAGACTTCATAAATTAAGAACAATGTAAATATATATTCAACACAAAATTGAGATATTCTGTGCTATAAAAAACAGAAATTTAATCCCCAGAAGAAAAAGACCTCAATTTGTTTTTACACTTACAGGAATACAAAGACCTATAGTCCGACTGCAAAATCAAAGAGAACCCCATCATTCATTCTCTTTAGAACAGCAACTATCTCCATCTTTATCTTTATCATTGGAAGGATGATCATGTTTATGATCATGCCCATGCCCATGCCCATGCCCATTATCTTCCTCATCACTATCATCTTCATCAAATGATTTCTGTTTATGAAAAATACAACATTTCTTCGAACTCTTTCTCTGTAAAAATTCATTATCAACAGTTCCTTCTTTCCATGTTACTTTCTTTGAAGGTGGGCGTAATCTCAAAACTAGGGTTTGTTCTTGTCGTGGCTGAGATGAAGAAGAAGATGATGATGTTGAAGATGGAGTAGGAACAGGATCTGCTAGCGTTAGAGTTAGGGTTCGAGTTCCTGATGCTGCTGATGACGATGAACCTATTCTGCCCCTCATCGGTCTAGCCATCTCTTTCTCTCTCGTTTTTTCAAGTTTTTCCTTCCCCTTTTTCTTCTCTGATTGCAATTTAACGCCGGTTTGCTGACGGTAACGGTACTCGCTGTTAACTTTCCCGTTTTATGCTGATTTATTCATCCTCAAGTGACTCGTCCATGTTGTTAAGCTGTGAAGCACCGACATGTCATTGGATGTCTGTACTTCATTTTACTAGTTGGATAATTTACTGTGTCACGGAAATTAGTATAAGTATAATAGTTAACTTTTTTATAAGTGGGCTAACCTAACGACACAGAATTGAATTTTTTTCGTGCAAAAATCGATTGTTTTTCATGTATTTGAGCGATTAATGTATTTGATATAGTATAAGCTATGATCTCTATTGAAGATTGGATACAAAAAAAAATTTCTTATTGGTTTTGTATCTTCATGATTTACTTCGTGCCCAAACTTGATTGGCGGGGGTCCGTCGAAATCTAGTTTATCTTTTGATAGACTTTTTATTTCTAGTCACATTTAGATCGACAAGGTATCATTTGGTGGTAAACTTTAGTATCTGAATCAAGTACTTCAGTATATGAAAGTTATTTAATTAATATATCTAAAGGACGCACAATTGGGGATAGTTAAACTAATCGGGGGATATGAATTACTATCCCCATCCATTAGTGTCTGCTAAGGAGTAATTTTTGGGGGTGGAAATACTAAAATACTCTTTGTTTAATTAAAAAACATTATGAAAACACTATAATTCCCTTGCCTCAAGATAAAAATCTAAAACTAAAAAATCAACAACCAAAACATATCCCCCTATCCATTTATTTGTTCCGGCACTGCACTCCTAGTTAGGGTTTTGAAAAGAAAAAAAAATCTTCATCGTTCTTCATCGTTAACACCATCGATTAATCGTCGATTCAAAAAAAAAATCGTCAATTACCCTACCTGAATCTATAACCATGCCTACACGAAAGAAATTCAATCCATAATCAAAGTCAAAATCGATTGCTCAACAAAAACAAGAAAAAAGGCTTGTTTTGATTGCTCTTAAGCAAGAAGAAGAAGATGATTCGCCTATCTACTTCTCGTAAACATAGTTTCTGTGAGAAGTAAGGCTGCACAAATAAATCGGTGTACCGAAACCGGTGTAGCCGGTACAGGTACTGGGGATGGATTTCAGAACCAGCTGGGTAGGAGTACAACTACCGGTTCTAAACCTATTCCCGGCAGCACCGGATCCAGAAACTCGGTGTATAATAACCATCCATATAAGTCATTTCTAGCCATCGATTCTAGGTATTTATAGAATCTTATCTATCGAGCAGGACTTTTCAATTCACTTGTTCTTCCATTCCTACCTCTTCTTCTTCTTTTCTCAATTGAAGTCTACTTTCACTTCATCAATTTTACAATCTCGAAATGAAGAGAGGAGATAAAATCAACCCATGAAGATTGAATCTCTATCTTCGTCAAAGAAGAATAAGAAACCCAATCCCATAAACCCATTAGTAGACATTATTTCATCATCTTCTTCATCTTCTACTTCTGCTGGTACTGTTTCAATTGAAACTTCATCAAGATGGTTATGAAAGTAACGATATAGGTATGATTCAGTCAAGGTAAATCAGTAAATCACTCATCTGATTTTTGGTAATTTGTTTGATAAACTATGGATTCTTCATAATTAATTGCATGTTTAGTTTTATTTTTTTAATTGCATGATTGAACCTGAGCCAGGGTTTAATTTGAGATGGACTTGGGTTTAGATGCAGATTAATTTGTATAGCTATAAATTGACTTCAGATTTTTTATTAATTTCAGGTTTGATATTAGGGTTTGATAAATTGTCGAAGGACTCGTTGCTGAGAAATGGAACTGGTGGTGATCAAATGGGTTGAGGACGGGATTCGTTGTTGAAGAATTACATGGAGGTTTCTGCTGAGTTGAGCAAGGAGATGGTAGAGAATTTGAGGGTTCTGTGAGGAACAAGAACCTAACATGGTGTTTTTTGGAAGAACGGATGGACGATTGATGCACGGAGATGAAGAAGAAATTAGGGTTAAGATTAGAATGAGATGTATTTGAGTGAAGGAATCCTAAGACTTTAATTAGTTCTGAACTTTTGCGATTTTATTTTTGGAGAGCAATTGTGTTACTTCTATATCAAAATTTCAGGTAAAAACCCGGTACCGGTCTTGTACCGGACCGGTACCGGAGGTACAGGTACAACTCCATGTACAAGTATAGGTATCGGTCCTCAGAATGAGGTACCGGTCAACACCAAGTACAAGGATCGGTTCCTTAAGAAAACCGGGCTGTACTGAACCATGTGCATCCTTAGTGAGAAGGTAAGTGATTCTGAATTATTCTATAAGTATTTTAAACGATTAAAAATAGTGAGTAAAGGTTAGAATCACGAACCTTAGCTCAAACAGTTCAGTTACAGAGAGTGTCGGTATTGAAATTAGTATGAAGACCATGCCGGTAATTGTTTCTGGAATTGAATTTAGTATGAATACAATGCCGGAAAAATACCTAAAATCACCTGAAACTGAATGCTTAATCCCGGCATTGATATTAGGTTGACGGCTACGTCGGCACTGTTTTACGATATTATTTTTAATTTTACATCTATGCCGGTAGTGCTCTTTTGGTATATATAAATAACCTTGGAATTACCTAAGATTAACGACATTATCGGCAATTTTTCTTCAATGCCGGTATTACTTCCCGGCGTGGCCACGTTGTCGATTGACAATGCCGGCCCGTTTGTTTCAATGTTGTTATTCAGGATATCTAAGGGTGTTGTTTGCACAAACAATTGCAATTGTGAATGGTTATCATTAGCTAAAGATTCAAGATATACTCCTTGTTGTAGTTGAGCTAAAGATTCAGCATCAATTCTCTCTTCACTATCATCCACCATTTTCACCAAAAGATTCTCTCGAAATTTTCCCTCCTTCTACTCTCACCTCTCCCAAAACTAAATAATACATTAATCATTTATCAAATAATCTTATAAATTTCTTAATTTTAATTAACCACTAAAACTGATTAGTGATGGGTGGATTAGGAATTAGTTAACACACATGGATATAGGGTGACCTTGATTTACTATATGAATCTCGTTTTTGTCTTTTAGTTGTATCCTCCAATTGGTTTAACTATCCCCCAATTGCGCGTTCTATATAAACGTGTTCGTGTCATGATGATTTTTTCAATTTTTCCGGTCCCTGAGTCCGTGTCAATGCTTCCCGGATGCTAAGTAATATGTTTGTGTTTTTTTCTAACTGAAGTTGCTCAATAAAGATTATTTCAGAAACAAATATCTGCATAAATATTTAAACAAAATGAAAAACATGTTCAGAAAAAATCGGGAAAAAATCATCTCACCTCTGCAATTTGCATTTCTCTTTTCAAGGAAAATATTAGAAAACATTATTATTGCTCATGAAATTGTACATTTCATGAAGAAAAGTAAAAATTAAACTGGAAACATATGTGTAAAAATTGACATGTCGAAAACTCTCGATAGAGTGAATTAGAATTTTCTAATAAAAACTCTTAAGGCCTTTGGTTTTACAGTGCGATTTAATCTATCATCCATTGCAGTGCTACTTAATGGAAATCCATGTAAGGATTTTAAACCCACAAAGGGGAATAAGACAGGAGAACCCATTATCCCCTTATATTTTTATTTTGTGTATGGATGTGTTTTCTAGATTCCTAACACATCTTGAATCAGAGAAAAATATCCAGGGAATCAGATTAACTAAAGAGGCAACACCTGTTAGAGCACTGCTCGGTCGAACTCGCAAGCGTTGCTATCTCAAGCTTGTTTGTCAAGTTTGTTTGATCAAAAATATATATTTGATTTATAGTCTACTTATAGCTATATCTCGCATTAGGATAGAAGTGTGTAGTTGAGCTTTAGACTTCACGACGTTCACCAACTGAAGAAGAAGATCCACTTAAGAGCTTGGAGGAACTTCATCAACAAAAGGTATGTGGAGACTAAAACTTATCTATCACTCATAAGTCTATTCTATTGTATCTTCTAAACAGACTAATTTGTATAGATATATATTCTTTTATACACATTTGATATTTCAAGTTAAGTTTATCTCGTTTATCTATTTCTCGAAATATGTGTTGGAAGATTTCAGATTTAGCTAAGTTCATCGTATTCTTAACGAGTTTAGTTGGAGACAATTTATTTGTTGGAAACTAAATATTAAATCAAAAGATAACCATGTGAAAATTACCTTATATGATATGTGTGAGACAATCATTTGACGCTGACTTGGGAAGTTTCGTTGATCGATTAATCACTTGAAAATTACTTGAAGCGAGTGGTATGTGTAAGATTATCGATTTTTTCTTCCAAGGGTGTTTCAATGTTTGAAATATGTATGGACTAACTCCAATATTTTGATTAGAAATCTGTATGGACTAACTCCAATATACTTTCTAGATAATCAACTAGACAATGAAACTCAATCTAGATAAAAGTATATCAAGGAGTTAATATCTCAATCTCACGATTTGATCTTTACTCAAGCAAATAGAAATTTGCGAGTCTTTATCAAATACTATAGATAACTTGGATGGTACCAAAGACCAATATCCAAGTGTCAATCAATTTAAATCAACAACCAAAGGTTGGGTATTCTAATTGATTGATCTTAACGCGCAACCTGTGATATTTCAATTATATAACAAAATACAATGCGGAATAGAAATAACACAGACACCAGAAATTTTGTTAACGAGAAAACCGCAAATGCAGAAAAACTCCGGGACCTAGTCCAGATTGAACACCATACTGTATTAAGCCGCTACAGACACTGGCCTACTACAAACTAACTTCGGTATGGACTATAGTTGAACCCTAATCAATATCACACTGATTCAAGGTACAATTGCGCTCCTTACGTATCTGATCCCAGCAGGATACTACGCACTTGATTCCCTTAGCTGATCTCACTCACAACCAAGAGTTGCTACAACCCAAAGTCGAAGACTTTAATAAATAAATCTGTCTCCCATAAATAAACCTAATAATTTTGTTTCGTCTTTTGATAAAAATGTGCGAACACACTATATATGCTTATATCCATAGTTGGTTACGTAATCTCAACTCTACATTTCAATCAGTGAAACATTCTTCTATAATGTTATAACAGTCGTTATTCAGAACTATCGTCATCAAAGCTATTTTCAAGATTGAAACGTCATCATGACTTTCGTCACGGGTTAAGATGAACAATGGTTAAAGCGAAAGGTTACCAACACTCATTTCGAGAAAAAGATAGGCGAGTAAACTCGGCTCGAAATAACAAATGTATATGTATGAAAACTATCATACTTATACGACTTTGTCTCAAGAGTAGGAAATCAAAATGTAGACTTTTGAGTGATAGATGAGTTCAAGTCTCCACATACCTTTTAGTCGGATGAAGTTACACCGGTTCCTTGAGTAGTTTTTCGCCTTCGTAAGATGATCGCCATGGAGTCTAGAGCTCAACTACACTAAACTGTCCTAAACCGAGACTTAGCTATAAGTAGTCTATAAATCAAGACATATAATTTTGACAACTAAACTTGACAAACATGCTTGAGATAGAAACGCATGCGAGTTCGACCGAGCAATGCTCTAACAATTCACCGTTAGATAAAATCCTGATTTAAGATGCAAGCTAAGTTTTGCTTGAAACCAAAGCAATATCTCTCCACCGTTACATGGACTTAGATTGTCATACAAAAATGAAATATACTTCATTTAGATATAGGTAACCGTACCTAAACGTGTATATTTAGTTGGCTAAATAATAATTAACCAAAGTTAGCCATATAAACACTTTTGTCTAATCCACATTCATCTAAAACATCTAGATCAACTATGATGATCAATCAATCGTGAACGATAATCAAAGAATCTAATTGTTACTTATAGATTTGTTCAATTGCATACTCTCATAGAAGTATATAAGACACAATTGAAGCAAAATCGGATTGATCCAAAAGAATCAATTCATGAATTTAAACCCAAGGTTTGCAAAGATTGCATTGTTCATGAGTATGAAAACATACTTTGTCGATTTTATAACTTGAACCACTCAAGTATGCCAACGGGTATGCATACTTAAGTTCCGGACTTGATTTTGACCAACAATATGCAAACAGGTACACATACTGTCGTTCCGGACCCAACTCAGGTAAAGTTGTTTGCGAACGGGTACGCATACTTGGTTCTCGGACTTACACAGTTGAAACCGTTTGCGAACGGGTAGGCATACTTGGTTTCTGTACCTGAATCTTACCAACACAGTTTGTACACTAGTATGCATACTGTGATGTTTTCCAGACATGGGATTATTTCTAAACTCCCAGTTCAATCATTTAAACATTTTGAGAAGACTGTAATGGCTGTCTCACATATACCATTGGCTAATAACAATTTTCATTTGATTGAATGATCAACATGAAACTTTCCGAGTCGACATCAAATGACTGTCTCACACAAATCATGTAAGATGTTTCAAGGCGATTTTCAAATGATCATATTTTGACTTTCAGTTTTCAACAAATAAATTGTTTCCAACTAACATGTCAAGTAAGATGATGAATGTAGCTAAGACATACAGCTACCAACACATATGTCGAGAAATTGATAAGTGAGTTAAATTGGGATCGAAATATCAAGTGTGTATGATATGAAAGACTATATCATATACGACTTTTTGTCTCAATAAGAGATAAGTAAGAATAAAATAGACTTCTGAGTGATAGATAAGTTTTAGTCTCCATATACCTTTTGTTGATGAAGTTCCTTCGAGTTCTTCAATAGATATTCATTTTCAGTTGCATGCGCCTTGAAGTCTAAAGCTCAACTACACAATTTATCCTAGTCTGAAACTCCTATAGGTAGGCTAGAAATCAAGACTACAGTTTTGATCAACTAAACTTGATAAACAAGCTTGAGATAGAAACGCTTACGAGTTCGACCGAGAAATGCTCTAACAATGTTCTAATAAACTTCGGAACTCGGCCTTGCTCAAAGTTCACAAACCGGTTCGTGTACCTTGACTCAACCGATTCACGAACTATCATGTATTTGTACTTTGTGCATTTAGAAATCATGTCGATTATGTTCAAATATGATTAAATTATTTCTATGAGATAATTTGTGTTTGATCAATTCTCTAAAAAACTAGACTTATTTGATCACGTGATTGTGACTCAAGTTAATGTCGTATATGTTCATGTAAATGAATATTAAGCTTTTAAGTTCAAACCGGCTAGTTTAGGCTAACCATATTGGACATAGTCTTTGTACACGGCTCAGGTACGATTTTACCAAACATGTATGTATATCTTGCTATGTTATCAGATTCAAAAATTCATCTAACGGTGGATATCGTTTCCTTGGTTCCAAATTTATCTTAGTTTAAACCTAAAGCAACATATGCTTTAAATATCTATAAAAGGGGAACCTCAAGCAACTGGGATCTTTGAATCCCGACATTACTTTTTGGTGTGTCCTAGTTGTATCTAGAATCTTCCTCTTCCTAACCATTTGTAGGGTTAAACAACTATAAAGACTTCATAGCGATTCGTGAAGCCAAGTCCAGTTATCTTTCCTTGATAACTTGAGTATCATGATCTTGATAGTAATCGACAAAGTTCTCTTCGTCTCAGAAATCTCTATGTGATTAGGTTTACGGACTAGTTTCTGTAAACATTTTAATCGTAATAGAAAGAGAGATATAACTCTAAAACTTTTCCTTGATTGGGTTTTAACTCTTAGAATTGTATTGAGTTAGTCCACATAGATTGCCTAATAAAAAGGTAGTGGAGTATATTGGTACCCCCGCGTTTTCAGATACCACCTCTCTAACCAACAATACTAGTGTTAACACCAACACTGTTGACAATTTTCTCTTTGGACGAACTCCTAAAGAAGTGAGAGATAATCCATCTACCATAGCTGATCTTATGCAGATGCAAGAAACACTTGCCAAGACTTAAGGAGATATACATGCAGAACACAAGGAACTTCTCACTTATTTGAAGACCTTGACAGAATAATTGTCTGACCAGCGGCGGCATGAGAAATGAAAATCTAAAGAAATTCCCTCAACCGCTGATCCTGAAATATCGAGAAAACCTTAGAGATGATTAAACTCAAATACGATTGAAAAGTAAGATCAGGATACGCAACTACAGAGTAAAATAGTTGGACATGGCTTCACTAATCCCAAATGAAGTATTCAAGTCCTTAACCCTATAATGGTTTATCAGAAAAGCTGAAAACCCAGGTTAATGGAGAATCAACTATAGTATACAAATAATACACACAAATGTGAAGATATTGGGTTTCCCAATTGCTAGAGTTCTCCCTTATATAGTCTTTCAAATCAAGGTTGTTTACAATCAAAGTTAAGATAACTTAGTAACAAAGCAATTGATATTCGCCGTTAGATGAACTCTTGATTTAAGATTCAAGCTAAGTATGCTTAGAAATTAAGAAATCAATCTCCACTGTTAGATGGTATTCTTAGTTTATTACACAAAAATGAAATATACATGCATTTAGATATGGGTAGCCGTACCTAAACATGTATACCAAATTGGTTCAATAATAACCAACTGAAGTTAGCCATATGAACATTTTCAACTTGGCCATATTCATCTAACACTTTTAGATCAAATATGATGATCAATCGATCATGATAGATAATCAAATGAATCTAATTGTGTTTCAATAGAGTTGTTCAATTGTTCAATATCTCATAGAAATAATCATGAACAAATTTTGAAACAAAATTGGTTTGATTTGCAATCGTACAAAGTACTTATACAAGAATCAATTCATGAACATTAAACCACGATTTATAAAGTTAATTTGCATCCATTATATTATTAAAATTTTAGTTCATGAGAATGAGAATCATGCATTACCAATTTCAGAACTTAAACCATTGTATTCGCAAACTGGGTGCGCAAACAGCATCTCCAGATCGTAGCCTTGTCCAACTATTCGCAAACCCGGTTCGCAAACAACCGTTCCAGACCAACTCAGGTAAACTCGTTCGCATACTAGGTACTAACAAGAGTTCTGGACCTTTTCAAGGTGAATCTGTTTGCATTACTAGGTACACAAACCAGAGTTCCGAACATGAACCTTCACAATACAGTTCGCATACTAGGTATGCATACCATGTTGTATCCAAATATAGTTAATCGTTTTAAACTCTCATTTCAATTATTAAAACATCCTTAAAATACTAAAATGGTAATATTACACATATCACTAGCTTCAAGTAATTTTCAAGTAATCAAATGATCAATACGAAAGAGTTTCATCAGACGATAGGTCAAACCTGGACAGAAACAAAGTTTTACATAATCAGGGAGGATCCGGGATATGACATCCTCGAACGAATATGGATACATGCTGAAAAGATGACCACCAACAAGGTACCTCCTATTGCACATCTCTCCAACGAAGAGAGTTTCGATCCGGAAGACTTGGTGGACATTCCATCTTCATGGCACTTGGAGGAATTTTGAATTCTCAGGGGGTTGAAGAAAGAACCTGAAGAAGATGCATTGGAATTATTCAAGAGATTCTGCACCCATTGTTATGTTATATATTCTCACACACGCTCTCCTAGGATGGGAACCGGTGCGGCTACGATGTGGTCGGGCCACATACTTGAAGGATGTGGCCCCTCTTTATGTAATTATACGTAGATATTTTTTCACCAAAACAGTTTTATTGTCTATCTTTTTGCCTTAACTATCTACTTTTTTTCTTGACTACTTACTTTTTCTCAAAAAGGGAAAGCAATTACGGAGATTTAAAGGGGGCGGGTTTTTAATCCGAGTATGTGTCAAAATGTTAAGAAGGGCCACATACAAAATGTTTGTGGCCCGACCACATCTTAATCTGAGCGGGTGGGAACTCAATTCTTCTAGCAACTCTGTTGTTGCAAGATGATCTGAATGTGTAGTTTCACAACTACAATATTTTACCAAGTGGTTGAGTCTGATTCCTCTTCAAATTGAGCAACGCACTGAGACATTTATTACTGAGATGATGTCCAATCACGACAAAGAATATTTTGGGTATTTCCCATAACCTTGTAGTCGGAAAGCTCTTATGTGTGCACAAGTGTGAAACCCACTATAGAAGTAATCCCGAACCAGCTGAAGATATTCATGGCTAGGAAAATCAAGCCTAATAAATTTTATGAAGGAGATTTACATCTCAAAGAAACTAAGCGCAATCTTCATTATGTAATGAACTCTAATTGGGAAGGACCTTTTATAATAGCCAAGTATATTGTTGGTAGATATTACAAGTTGGTATATGTGGATGGAAAGACAGGTGTAGCAGTAATACAAGAGAATTGGTTCAAAGCATTCGACGCTTAAAACATTCGACGTTTGAGGTATTCGATGTTTAAAGCACGAAAGCCCAAAACATTTGAAGTTTGCATTTAGGATTTGCTTTCACCGTATTTTCAATTCTTCAAAAACGTATGCAATACTTGCATTTGGCAATTGAATTCCCTTTCAACAATTAATCACTCGTTTGCAGAGTTTCACTTCTATTAAATATTACAAGAAAGCTGTTTTTTATTCTAACCGTCCATCACAAAGTATCGATATGTCCGAGTGGCTAAGGAGACAGACTTGAAATCTATTGGGCTTCGACCGTGCAGGTTCGATCCCTGCTGTCAACGTTTTTCTTTGCCTCATTTTTTTTTCTTTACGAACACTACTGTTGCAGTTTCTGCTCCCAAAACTTCTCTTCCTCTCATTTATTCTTCGCGGATGACTGTTTGTTATTTTTAAATGCTGACCTGCATAACGTTAATAACGTGCTAAAAATTATTGAAGATTTTGGAGTTGCATCAAGTCAATTGGTTAACTTCAATAAATCAAGTGTTTACTTCAGTGCTCAAAGATACTGCACATTACTGTATAGAAGATTGAAGGTTCCAAGAATAAATTCAAATGAAAAGTATCTTGGAATACCCCTTATAGTTGGTAGAAAAAAGATAAAAAAATGTTCCCACCTGTTTGACAGAGTAAAGGGTAGACTCTCAGCTTGGAATGGATGCACTATGTCGTAATGTGGTAAGTCCTTAATGATAAGGAATGTTAGGAACACAATCCCAACATATTATATGAGCTGCTTACAGATACTAATGGATACAATCAACAAAATTGAAGTTGCGCAGAGGGATTTCTGGTGGGGATTCGAGGAAAAGAAGGGTACGTATTTTACTTCCTGGAAAAGAGTGGGTATACACAAAAATCTGGGTGGCCAATGTTTCAGAGATTTGAAAGTTCTTAATCAAGCTTTATTGGTAAGGGCTGCTTGGAGAATATGTACAAATACAGAGACTCAATGGTTGGCGGCAATGCAAGCTATGTATTTTCCATATACTAGTATGATCTATGCAAATATTAAAGCAAATTGTTCATGGGCATAGAATGGTGTATAAAAGAAAATAGGTTTTATAAAGAAAAACAATCACTGGAGGTTGGGAAGAGGGAATAAATAAAGATTTGGTTAGATGTTTGGGTGGTAGGTCTCAATATTCCACCAGTTTCTTGAGAAAGTGTGACAGATAGTGAGAACTATGTTTGGGTACAAGAACTAATGCTTCAAGAAATGATATAATGGAACACTAAGCTAATACGAAATCTTTTTGATACATAGACTGCAAAATTAATCATGTGTATGAGAATCCATGCATCGGCTGAAGACAAGCTGGTGTGGAAATTAACAACAAACGGAAACTTCACACTTAAATCAGCATACAACAAGCTGTATGAACTTAGTCTGGGTAACATACAATTATCTCATATTGTTCCCGGTACATATATTCGATGGAATGATTTCTGGAGCATCCAAACCTTGCTGAGAATTAAGCATTTTTTCTGGAAATGTTTAATTGACATTCAGCCAACAAAGGAACGTCTATATAGAGCGTGCAGATATGTTAACATGCAGTGCCATTTATGCAATCAACATGATGATGGATTAATGCATGTGTTGTTCAATTTTCCATTCTCTAGAGCAGTGTGGATGCAGATACCTGGAGGTTCTAATATTATTTCTGGAGTTCACAACAATATAGTTGTTGTGTTTGAAGATTAGTTGCAGCAAAACCAATAGCAATGTATAAGCAGTAGTTGTTTACACTTGGGTATGGTAATATCGTGGACTATTTGGAATACAAGATGTGATGTAATTTCCAGAATATGAAAGCTACTCCACAAGGGGTGGCGAGAAAGGCCTTAAGTTTCTCTAGCTATATTGAGAAACTATACAGTAGGCAACATGATTACATTAATATAGAACAACACATTGGAAACCTCCTGTTTTATTTTTCTTTTCTAAAGATTAATTGTGATGTATCATTTGATCCTAACACTGGTCTAACAAGTATTTCACTTGTTTTACGTGATTCTGCAGGTAAATGAAGGGGTTGTATCTCAAAGTGCTATGCAAGAATAAAGAATGCTGAGCAGGTAGAATGTCTTGCTTTCTACGATGCTTTCATTTGGAGCTTGAAGTTGCAGTTGTCCCCGATAGTGTTAGAGACGGATCTTCAAGGAATTGAAGGCTATATCAATAAGGATGCTACAGCGATTTCACAGGATAATGATGAAAAGACAAGGGTACCCAAATGGCATATGAGGTTTCCGTCTCGGGATACATTCTCTCCAGAAAAGCCGATATTGCTATCCGATCATGTTCCAACATTGAATTCTCGGCAACAGTAGATAACCCCGAGTTGGATATGATTGTCTTGAACCTTTCACATTCACCAGATAAAGGCCATTTTTTCATCAAAGTGGGTGAGGCCGTGGGTTTGAGTATACGAATCGCATCAGAATGATACTATTAAACACACAACACATTAGAAAATTAATAGAGTATTATTACGAATAAAACGACAATGCGTTAGTAAACAAGAATATGATTATTACCTCGGTTTCGTAGATTTCTCTGGTCCATGAGTCTTTATAGCCAAATAACAATGCTCCTCCATCTCTAGGCAGCCCCGGGATTTCTTCTTCAAAATCCGTCTTCTTCAACTCAATGGGGACATGTGTGAAGCTTTCTCCGCGATTGACTTCCTTGTATCTCCTCCTTCTCCTTGTGTACCACTTGGATCTCCTTCTTGTAATCTAATTTCGTGAAAACTTTGACTAGCTTCATCTTGAGTTATTTCTGGAGCGCTTGGTTGACTCATTTCTCTCCGTGCACTAGTGCTTAGTTTCTTTACCCCTATTTGACGAGGCCCTGTAACAGTTATACATTGGTCTTTCTTACCTCGCCCGTCCCTAAATAATAAACTATGTTTGTAAGAATCACATTACAAACTTCACAATCGGAAGTCATAATTTAGCTACGACTTACGATTATTCACCATCGGAAGTCATAATTTAATTATGACTCACGATTATTTACAATCGGAAGCACGTGTAAAATATTTTCTTCAGATTACACTATCTAAAGTCATATTCCAGTTTTATCTCTCGATCATGCATCAATTTGGGTTCAGAAACTGATAAATTCATGAGACATATATAATCGGAACTAGGTTGAATTCGTCTAACCTACGATTATATGAATCGAAAATCAAATAACTATATAGTATCTTTCGATTCTGAGAACCAATTGTATGTCCCTACATGTTCTAATCCTCTGTTCAAATCGTAAGGCAAAAATATAACCTAGCTACAAATTATGTCAATTTTATGGTTCAGTGGCAAACAACTATGTATAATCAGAAGTAAGCCATAAACTATAACCCCCGATTCTGGTTGATGTAACCGAAAACCCTAGAAAATGGCCACAACCGTGAGAAAAAAGCAATATCCAAACTACCGATTATGGGAAATAACCGAAAACCTTAAAAATTATTTTCATGGATTCGTCAAATTGTAGCAACATAAACCCTATAAAATGATAGAAACTTGCCTAATTGGGGCAATTTGCAGGAGATTTTGATTATCAGAATCACCACCACCAGCTACATCAGCGACGTCACCCTCTTCATGTTCTTCGTATTCGTCGTCTTTGTCGTGTTCATCCTCGTTTGCAGCAGTTACAATCGCTTTGTGATGAGTGCTAAATAGTGCATATTTATATATATTTTTGTTGGCATTTAACTCATCTTTTGTGCATTAATTCTACATTTTATCCCATATTCTGTATTTTCATTGTTTTCAAGAATAAATATTTTTCTTACTTAATTTTGCATTTTTAGGTAACAAATAAAATCTGGATGAATTGCGGAGCAAAAATAGCAGAAAAGTAGTGAAAAGCCGGGAGGAATTACGCAAGGAAGCCGCGAAGAATGTTGCGCACAAGACCAAAAAGCTAGGAATGGGCTCAAGAAGGAAGAATTGTTCTTAAAGAAGATATGGGCTTGGCATACCCAAGGCCCAAAACCCTTACCCAAATCCATTTCCTTTATCCATACCCATTTCCATGAGAGCCGTCAGATTGGATCCATCTTGTCATCCAACGGTCACCTCATCACTGTGCATCAAATCCCGATGATTCCGCCCAACACTACAGCACCTAACCTAATCTAGCACCGTTGACTTCGTTGTGTTCCACATCCAACGGTCGCTACAAACTGCTTCTCTCTTAGACGTCCGATCTACCTACCATCTCCATATCCAGCGTCTCAGCTCGCCAAACATCGAACCAGATGCTCCCGCTTCACACCCTAGCACCGAATCCTATTATCCACCCAAACAACCCATCGCCCCAAAACTTCATCTCCTTCACCCGACAGTTGCAGAGCTCTGCAACTCCACCACCTCCCCTCTCTGCCGCTGTCACTTCCCTCACCACCACCAGTTCCATCACTGCCACTACTATCTCCATACCGACAACACCCCCATATCCCTAGCCTAGTTATTTTCTTCATCTCACAACCTCTGAAACCCTAGGTTTTGGGGTGAGTAAAATAACTCGAAATTAGGGGACAATAGGAGCAGAGGAAGAGCATCAAGGACTAGAGGAGGCATGGGTCGAGCAGATTTTGGGAGTTTGTAAGTTAAATTTTGTGTAATTTAAGAAAACCCTAATTTGTAATTTGGGGGAAACCCTAATTTTATTGTCTGGGTATAAATTGAGGGTTGGGTATCACTGTTAAAACTCGTTCTTGGACTAGCCAAGTTTCCCCCTAATTGGGTTAGGTTTGATTTTAATTTCATTGTCAATTTTCATCATTTGCATATTTTTCTTCTTGTTCACTGTGTTGTGTTTGATGTTGTGTAATTGTTGATGTGTTGTTAGTTTAATGCTCCTGTTCATTTGTAATTGTTCCTGTTTAGTTCTAGGTGTTAGCATGTTCTAATTCACCACTAGGGTGAAGATGAAACCTTAATGCCACTGTGTAGGAGACTACAATTTTGGCCTCTCATCACTTTGCTCTCACATTGTATG
>NC_039365.1:37601810-37601951 GCF_003573695.1 Papaver somniferum
AGAAATTTGCACGCGCACGATCTACTAATACATGTATGGCCTCGATCTTCAAGGTGTTTGATAGGAAGTTACGATTGCCAATCACTTTAGAATACTGAACGAAACTTGACTAGCTTGTTCTTTGGTTGGTTGGGATAGAAG
>NC_039365.1:37601961-37653691 GCF_003573695.1 Papaver somniferum
TCACCACCACCAGTTCCATCACTGCCACTACTATCTCCATACCGACAACACCCCCATATCCCTAGCCTAGTTATTTTCTTCATCTCACAACCTCTGAAACCCTAGGTTTTGGGGTGAGTAAAATAACTCGAAATTAGGGGACAATAGGAGCAGAGGAAGAGCATCAAGGACTAGAGGAGGCATGGGTCGAGCAGATTTTGGGAGTTTGTAAGTTAAATTTTGTGTAATTTAAGAAAACCCTAATTTGTAATTTGGGGGAAACCCTAATTTTATTGTCTGGGTATAAATTGAGGGTTGGGTATCACTGTTAAAACTCGTTCTTGGACTAGCCAAGTTTCCCCCTAATTGGGTTAGGTTTGATTTTAATTTCATTGTCAATTTTCATCATTTGCATATTTTTCTTCTTGTTCACTGTGTTGTGTTTGATGTTGTGTAATTGTTGATGTGTTGTTAGTTTAATGCTCCTGTTCATTTGTAATTGTTCCTGTTTAGTTCTAGGTGTTAGCATGTTCTAATTCACCACTAGGGTGAAGATGAAACCTTAATGCCACTGTGTAGGAGACTACAATTTTGGCCTCTCATCACTTTGCTCTCACATTGTATGGCAGGCATACATTGTAGTTAGGATACCCCTGTGATTGAAAGTGCAGCAGCCCATGTTAATTGATTATGGTCCAAACCTCAGACTAGTTATGCTCTAATCAGATAACTAGTACCTTGGGAGGATAATTTGGTTGCAATTGGAATATCCGACTTAGTCTAGGTTAAGAGGTGGAATCAATGCCCTAGTTTGCCATCAACCTTCATTCTCATCCACAATTCCATCTTCTACTGTTTAACTTTGCTTTCTTGTTTTCTTTCATTTGTTTTACTTTCACTTCTCATTTGCTTTACCTGCACTGCTGCATTACTACTTGCATTTCTGTTTTGCACTTTCTTTACTACTTGTTTGACCTGCAACTCTGTTGCATTTCTGCTTTGCATTTACTGCACTGCTGCTACAGCTCTGTTGCTACTGCACTGCTGTGCATTTTCTGTTGCTGCTGTAGCTTCTTCAGCTGCTGCTGCCTCTCTTGCACTCCTGCTGCTTGCTTTGCTCTCCAAGGCTCACTTCACTCCTGAGCCCAAGTCCAATTCAGTGAAACCAAAGGCTAAAGGCCCAACCAACTGAGCCCAAAGCTCAGTTCACTCCCAAAAGCCTCTGAAGCCCAGTTAAGGCCAAAGCCTAGTTCACTACTAAGCCCAACTCACAAGTGAATTGTTAAGCCCAACGCTCAAACCAGTTTCCAGAACCAAAGCCCATTTGCACTTCAAAGATAACTGAGCCCAAGCTCAGTTCATTTTATTTTTAACAAACCCACTAAGCCCAATTCATTCAAAGGGCATTCAAACCCATTAGTACTCAAGCCCAATTTAAGCCAAAAGGCTTCTAAGCCCAAAGCAAATCTAGGAACCCAATTAGCTACACACTCCAAAACACACCCGATCTCTGTGGATCGACCCGTACTTGCACGAGCTACAACCGACGACCGTGCACTTGCGGTATTACTGTAGGCCCGTTTTTATCGCATCATTTTTATACACTCTTCCGGACCTGCCAAGTTTTTGGCGCCGCTGCCGGGGATTGGTGCTGTGTTTTTCTTGTTGTTTTGTTAGCTATTTTTGCATTTCACTGCATAGCATTTGCATCTGCATCTGCTTCACTTCATTTGCTGTTGGACCTGCTGTTTTGAACCTGTTTTTCCTCTGCTGGGACGCCACCAAGGAAAAGAACCAAAACCCAACTGGGTTTTTGCAACAATATCAGAGCAGCTGGGCTGTGCTAAAAAGGTAAGCCTAAACCCATTCCATTGAGAGAACCCAACCTGTGGGCTTCCAAATTTCTTTAATTGTGGGCTTGTAATAATTAACCCAATTTTTTGGGCTTTTTATTTCTCTATTTTGGGTTTGTAATTAATTATTTTTGGGCTTGTTTGTTTAATTTGTGGGCTTGTATTTATTTTGTGTGGGCTTGTTTAAATTCTTCCATTGGACTTGTATTTTGGACTCTGGGTTTAAACCCAGCTGAGCTTATAACTGATTGTGGGCTTGTTTCCACTCAAGAGTGGACCTCGAAACCAAAGTTTTAAAACAAACGTCGGGCCTTAACCAACTGGGCCAAATTCAACTTTCAAAGTTAAAACTTAGTGTTTCGTGAGCCGCAGCCTTCCATTCCATTAGAGGACAAACAGTGGGCTTGCTCCCATTCAAAAACCAAATTTTATTTTCTTTTTCTAAAAAAAAAAAAAAAAAAAAAAAGTTTTATTTTTCTCCCATTTAAGTCCAATTTTAGTGTTTTGAAACTTTCCATGTCTCTACACTTTTTCTTTTGGGTTGATCCTCAACTCTTTAGACTTTTGGTGTATGGTGATTTTTTTTGTATATAATCCAGTAGATAAAATTTCTTAAAAACCCTTTTGTTCCTTTTGTATATATTTTGCTAATCCAATATGATCTCGGCTGAAATATGTTGGATTTTTGCCTTGAACAACGGAGTTTTAATTCTGCTTTCGCCGAAATCGGGTATTCTCTCTCCTTTTACTCTACTCAGCATGTCCCTTTCCATATGTTGCATTTTAATTCTTTCCATATTTTGAAACATTGAGGACAATGTTTAGTTTAGGTTTGGGGGTATAGAGTAGATACCATGATAATTTGCCATAATTGAAAACGAACTCCTTCTTCTTTTTTGAAAAAATTGAAAAATTCCAAAAAAAATTGAAAAATCAAAATTCAAAAAAATTAAAAAATTAAAAAAAATCATAAAAATGGAGCTCATTTACCTTGAAATGTTGACTCTTGTGCAAATATGTATTTTTATTAGGAGTCTTAGTCTAGATATTTAGGCACCCTGATTCTAGCACAATTCACATAGTGATAAGAAATTTGCACGCGCACGATCTACTAATACATGTATGGCCTCGATCTTCAAGGTGTTTGATAGGAAGTTACGATTGCCAATCACTTTAGAATACTGAACGAAACTTGACTAGCTTGTTCTTTGGTTGGTTGGGATAGAAGGTGGAGGTTACATTAAGAAAGACAACCATCGAATTTAACTGGGTGCATCAAAAAGGGCTACCTCTTGCAAAGTGTCATGTAATCTTTTGTTTCCTTTTATATGTATCAAAAGTGTTTCCTTCTTCTATTAAAAAAAAAAAAAAAAGAGAAAAAAATATCAGAAAAATACAAAAAAATCAAGTACTTATCAATTCCATCATCTCTTGTTCCAAAAATAAAAAGAGAATAGTCAATGTAAATAAGAGTCATGTAAATAGTCATTTTGTTGTTTCATTGTAATAAGCAAGGAGGGTGTATGCCATTGATGTACAACGCGAGTAATTTTGAAATACCTCCAACTCATTCACAATTCTCGTAAAGTCCGGACAGCTAGCTAGATTTCGACCTTGGTTCTTAGCCTGAGAAACTATCTCTTGGTGATTAGTAGTCATAACATCCGATCTTTCTTTACACATGTGTAGATACACTTTACACTCTTATCACATGTCTTTATTTGTTATCAGTGCTAGGATTGTGCCTTTGATAGCTAGATTGACATCTCCATTTTGCTGTGAGCTTAAACTGACTTGCACATGTCACATTTCATGGAATCTGAGCTTATATTTTGGCCTAGAACTTTGTATGTACGTTCTAAGCAAACCTTCACGAGACTTCACTCGTCCACTAGGGACACTTAGTGGTTTAAAAGGCTTAGTGCATACGCTAAATGCATTCGAGAAACCAGCGACAGTGGTATAGTTAGGATTTCCTTAGTTTTGTTTTACTTGAGGACAAGTAAAATTCAGGTTTGGGGGTATTTGATGAGTGCCAAATATTGTATATATTTATCCCTTTTTGTTGGCATTTAACTCATATGTTGTGCATTAATTCTACATTTTATCCCATATTCTGTATTTTCATTGTTTTCAAGAATAAATATTTTTCTTACTTAATTTTATATTTTTAGGTAATAAATAAAGTCTGGATGAATTGCGGAGCAAAAAGAGCAGAAAAGTAGTGAAAAGCCGGGAGGAATTACGCAAGGAAGCCGCGAAGAATGTTGCGCACAAGACCAAAAAGCTAGGAATGGGCTCAAGAAGGAAGAATTGTTCTTAAAGAAGATATGGGCTTGGCATACCCAAGGCCCAAAACCCTTACCCAAATCCATTTCCTTTATCCATACCCATTTCCATGAGAGCCGTCAGATTGGATCCATCTTGTCATCCAACGGTCACCTCATCACTGTGCATCAAATCCCGATGATTCCGCCCAACACTACAGCACCTAACCTAATCTAGCACCGTTGACTTCGTTGTGTTCCACATCCAACGGTCGCTACAAACTGCTTCTCTCTTAGCCGTCCGATCTACCTACCATCTCCATATCCAGCGTCTCAGCTCGCCAAACATCGAACCAGATGCTCCCGCTTCACACCCTAGCACCGAATCCTATTATCCACCCAAACAACCCATCGCCCCAAAACTTCATCTCCTTCACCCGACAGTTGCAGAGCTCTGCAACTCCACCACCTCCCCTCTCTGCCGTTGTCACTTCCGTCACCACCACCAGTTCCATCACTGCCACTACTATCTCCATACCGACAACACCCCCATATCCCTAGCCTAGTTATTTTCTTCATCTCACAACCTCTGAAACCCTAGGTTTTGGGGTGAGTAAAATAACTCGAAATTAGGGGACAATAGGAGCAGAGGAAGAGCATCAAGGACTAGAGGAGGCATGGGTCGAGCAGATTTTGGGAGTTTGTAAGTTAAATTTTGTGTAATTTAAGAAAACCCTAATTTGTAATTTGGGGGAAACCCTAATTTTATTGTCTGGGTATAAATTGAGGGTTGGGTATCACTGTTAAAACTCGTTCTTGGACTAGCCAAGTTTCCCCCTAATTGGGTTAGGTTTGATTTTAATTTCATTGTCAATTTTCATCATTTGCATATTTTTCTTCTTGTTCACTGTGTTGTGTTTGATGTTGTGTAATTGTTGATGTGTTGTTAGTTTAATGCTCCTGTTCATTTGTAATTGTTCCTGTTTAGTTCTAGGTGTTAGCATGTTCTAATTCACCACTAGGGTGAAGATGAAACCTTAATGCCACTGTGTAGGAGACTACAATTTTGGCCTCTCATCACTTTGCTCTCACATTGTATGTCAGGCATACATTGTAGTTAGGATACCACTGTGATTGAAAGTGCAGCAGCCCATGTTAATTGATTATGGTCCAAACCTCAGACTAGTTATGCTCTAATCAGATAGCTAGTACCTTGGGAGGATAATTTGGTTGCAATTGGAATATCCGACTTAGTCTAGGTTAAGAGGTGGAATCAATGCCCTAGTTTGCCATCAACCTTCATTCTCATCCACAATTCCATCTTCTACTGTTTAACTTTGCTTTCTTGTTTTCTTTCATTTGTTTTACTTTCACTTCTCATTTGCTTTACCTGCTCTGCTGCATTACTACTTGCATTTCTGTTTTGCACTTTCTTTACTACTTGTTTGACCTGCAACTCTGTTGCATTTCTGCTTTGCATTTACTGCACTGCTGCTACAGCTCTGTTGCTACTGCACTGCTGTGCATTTTCTGTTGCTGCTGTAGCTTCTTCAGCTGCTGCTGCCTCTCTTGCACTCCTGCTGCTTGCTTTGCTCTCCAAGGCTCACTTCACTCCTGAGCCCAAGTCCAATTCAGTGAAACCAAAGGCTAAAGGCCCAACCAACTGAGCCCAAAGCTCAGTTCACTCCCAAAAGCCTCTGAAGCCCAGTTAAGGCCAAAGCCTAGTTCACTACTAAGCCCAACTCACAAGTGAATTGTTAAGCCCAACGCTCAAACCAGTTTCCAGAACCAAAGCCCATTTGCACTTCAAAGATAACTGAGCCCAAGCTCAGTTCATTTTATTTTTAACAAACCCACTAAGCCCAATTCATTCAAAGGGCATTCAAACCCATTAGTACTCAAGCCCAATTTAAGCCAAAAGGCTTCTAAGCCCAAAGCAAATCTAGGAACCCAATTAGCTAAACACTCCAAAACACACCCGATCTCTGTGGATCGACCCGTACTTGCACGAGCTACAACTGACGACCGTGCACTTGCGGTATTACTGTAGGCCCCCGTTTCATTGCTTCATTTTTATACACCTGTCTAGGCCTGCCAAGTTTTTGGCGCCGCTGCCGGGGATAAATTCTATACCCTTTTCCAAGCCTACCACTTTGTTCTTTAATTTTTCTCGATCTCTCGTGGGTTCATTAGTATCGGTCATCGTTTTATGGAAAAATCGACAATGTTTTTGATTTGGAGATGAACGACGACGATGAATTGAAGTTTGAATAGGAGAGGAATAGTATTTTTACCCTCCACAATCGGAAGGGAAGAAGAAGAGGAGAAGAAGAGTTGAAAACAAAAGAAAGAAAATGAAATGATTCCCAGGTTTTGGGTGGTTTTAATCGCCCAAAGGTTAGGTCAGCAATTATACAATCGGTAGGCATACGATGTTCATTTGCTACCAATTAAAGAAAAAGGTTGCCCCAAATTCATTTTTTTCCAAAATCGATAAAATGTGGGTTTTCTACTTTAACAATCGATAGATACAATATGTTAATATACTACCGATTATGGCAATAACCCATTCTCAAACAAACTAGTAATCGGTAGGTTAATAAGATAACGTAACCTCCGATATTAAGTTGCCCCAAAATTTGTTTTTGCTGAAATCTCAATATTTTCGAATTTGGGAACTAGAATAATCGGTAGTTTATAAAGTTATTTATGAACTTCACCTATCTACCGATTGCTAACAACCACAAGATTGATAATACTAGTAATCGGTTGATAAATAAAACCTTACTAACTACCGATTGTATAAAAACACTTAGGTAATCTCCGTAAATTTGGACATTCCATAACCTTATTTATGGTTTGGGAATAAAATAGTCGCCCCTAATTTTTTCGGGTCGCCCCTAATGACGCCGGGGACGCAAGTTAATAAAATTCCCATCTTTAGCATAAAAAAAAGAAAAAAACTTCTGGTCCTCTCTCTCATCTCTTTTTCTCTCCAGCTTCCCGAAAAATGGAAATGGAAATTGAAGAACATGAACAGACCCTAAAAACCCACACAAAGAACCACCAAAGATCCACAGACTCGAAGAATCAGTAGTTAACAGAATTGCAGCTGGTGGAGTCATACAACGTCCCGTTTCCGCTGTTAAAGAGCTCGTCGAGAACAGTCTTGACGCTTCTTCAACTTCCATCAATGTTGTTGTCAAAGATGGTGGACTCAAGCTTATCCAAGTTTCTGATGATGGCCATGGTATCCGCGTAAGTAAAAGCATTTAAAAAAAATAAAATAATCATCCCTTATTTTTGTTACAATTGTAAAATGTTTGATGTTTTCTCAATTTCCTGTTTTTTTTTATTGTGTTTAGTACGAAGACTTGCCAATTCTGTGTGAAAGACACACAACATAGAAACTATCCGTTTTGGAAGACTTGCAGAGTATAAAATCAATGGGGTTTAGAGGTGAAGCATTTGCTAGTATGACTTATGTTGCTCATGTTACAGTTACTACCATCACCAATGGTTAATTACATGGTTATAGGTAATAATAACTCATACATATACTGAAATTGCTTCTTATTTTGTTCATTTATTGGTTTAGGGTTTTTGTTTGTTTCAGCGCTGTATTGCTAATGAGCAAAAATGGATGATAATGAAACCTATTTTTGATGAACTGTGTAAAATCAAGTCATACTATTTCAAGAATTTTGGATTACTGCGTATTTTCGGCTATTAGGTACACAAGGTCCTTATTTGTGGCCAAATTTGCTGATGTTACTAAACCACTAAAATAACAATTGCATGGTTACAACATTGATTTGGATTTGGTAGTTCTCTGGTAGAAAAGACTTCGAAGACGTGATAGCTGTTTACTAACTGTAGGGTAATATAAGTTTCATGTTGCTGAGACTGGAGGTATTTTGGAAGATGGAGAACATTGTGGCTTAAACAACTCTAACTTAGGAATTTTATTTTTTTCAGGGTTTCTTTTAAAGATGGTGTCATGGAGAGTGAACCTAAGCCTTGTGCTGCTGTGGAAGGAACTCAAATGATGGTAAACAATAAATCATGTCAGTATAATGTGATAACATATCCGTTGATGCCGTATATGATTAGTATTTTGTTTTCAGATTGAAAATCTCTTTTACAATATGACGGCTCGAAGGAAGACACTTCAGAACTCTGCTGATGATTATGCTAAAATAGTGGACCTAATTTGTAGGTTTGGAGTACATCACACTAATGTGAGCTTTTCATGTCGAAAGGTTTGTCTCGGCTCTGGCAACACTTCAAACATATGGTTTTTGAGAAGTGGTGTGTCAAGAAAACCATCCTTGTTTTATGCTTGTAATTTTTCGTTTCGTTTTCTGTTTTAGCATGTTGCCACCAGAGCTGATGTTCACATGGTGGCTACATTGTCAAGTCTTGATGCAATCAGATCGATCTACGGTGTCTCAGTTTCCCGTGATCTCATGGAAGTGGCGGCTTCGGATGATGATCAGTCTGGCTCAGTTTTTCAAGATGCATGGTTACATCTCAAATTCAAATTACAGTGCCAAGAAAATTACTATGGTGCTTTTTATAAATGGTTAGTACTACACACTGTAACAGAATGTACTCATAGTTGATGATGTCTTCAATCTTTTATAGTCCTGGTTTGCACTTAACTAGAAACCCAAAAGTGAAGTACCACGCAATCTAGACGGTAGCTGTAGCCTGTTAGTGTAGCTCCCAAATCTATCGAAAACCATGCTTCACCTTGGTTTGCAGGATTTTGATACTTGAAAAAATTCAGGAAAAAATGTTTAGATTTCTATGGTTTGTCTTTCATTTCATTTAGATTCCTCTAACCATTTCCATTTCAGATAGGTTGGTTGACTGCACTTCCTTGAAGAGAGCAATTGAAGTTGTTTATGCTGCAACCTTGCCAAACCATTCATACATATGTCAGTCGTACTGCCTCCTGAGCATGTGGATATTAATATTCATCCGACAAAGAGAGAGGTAATGACATGCACAGGCTAGATCGTTTTCGATTATGCTCTTACTTATGCTGTATAAGACCCCGGGGCGCTGTTATTCCTTTCCTTTTGAAGCTCCTTTTGTCAATTATTCTCCACTTCGTCAGTTATAGCATTACAGAAATGGTGAAGCTTTGGGTTGCAATAGATGTGGTGATAAAAACTGATTCAGTTGTGAGTTTTTAGTGACGCATTTCTTTTTCTTGCAGGTAAGCCTTTTGAACCAGGAAACAATTATTGAGAAAATACAAATTGCAGTGGAATCAAACTTAAGGAACACTAATTCAGCAAGGACATTTCACACACAGGTATACTTTGGTGAAACTGTATCACATAACTTAGCTTAATTACACGGAAAGTTGTTATGCTGCAATTGGTGTTGATAAAATTTTATCGTGAAACAAAGCGTTAGCATTTGTAATGTCAAAATAAGGAGGCATATTGTCCTAAACATGACAAAATCAAAGTAGCATATGCACCGGTGCTGTATCATTTTTTTTTTTTTTGGTGTGTCTGATCCTTTAGTCTCAATTATTTCTTTCATGCACAAGATAGACTGCAGAACCTTCTCAATCTGTTCCTCTGAGCTCAAGCAAGGAAGCCAGTTATCAATCACCCTCTGGTATGTTGGAGTTCGCTGTCAATCAAAATTTTAGTTAGTCTCTGCATCTTAGGGGTTCAGTTTTTCGTTTGTAGTGTCTTTTTACTGTATCCTTGGTTGTGTAATGCCGTAATATATTTTCTCACAGCCTCTAAACAGGAAAAAGTTCCAGTTCATAAAATGGTCCCTACTGATATTACGGATCCTGTTAGAAGAATGCATGCCTACTTGTAAGATGCACCTCTGAGTCAGCATGAACGGATATCTGGCTTGAACGCAATACGGTACTATATTATCCCTGTCTCTTTTGCTTAAATTCATAATCGTGGAAATATCTGCAGGTGAAGTTGTGGCACTTTGCCTGAAATTTCACAACCAGCCTCTGATTTGTAAAGTAATCCTTAGCGGGGCATTGGTATGTGTACATCTTTGTACCCCCACCAGGCATATATTTATGTGTATTTTCTTTTTGGGGGATCAAATAGAAGGGAGTTTAAAGGTAACTATGTTGGCGTGGCATTCCTTGGTGTCATGGAAATCACACCTCACATTTTCTCATGTATTATTAGACCTGAGCAACTTTGTTTATATAGTTGCATGCTTTCTGTAGCTCTGCAGTAAGGCATAGAAGAAATCCTACGGAAACTGCAGATCTGACTAGCGTTCAGCAGCTCTTAAGCGAGGTTGATAGTAACTGTCATTCTGGTGAGTTACTTATTTTTCTTGGAATCTGATCGGTTAAACAAGTTCAGGGTGTTTATGCTAGTTCTTCTTTTGTGTACTTCCAGGTTTGCTGGACATCGTCAAGCAATCGACATATGTTAGAATGGCAGATAGTGTCTTGGATTTGCATCAGCACAACACCTGCCTGTATCTTGTTAATGTAGTGAATTTGAGGTTAATTTTTATCAATCACTGCTCCACTATTAAGGAATGTTTACTGATTTTTCTTTTCTAAGAGATTCAACCAAGTTAATAAACATGAAACTAGTGTTTCTTTTCTGTTTACTTATCTACTTCGATGTGTTAAACTAATAGCATGTCTGTGCTGCATCTCTTCTTTGGCCTTGTTATCCTCTTATTTATGCAGTAGTTGAGTAACTATTTTGTGTTGGTTGTGTTATACCGTGGCACAGCAAAGAGCTTGTGTATCAGCAAGTTCTACGTCGATTCGCCCATTTCAATGCTATTCAACTTAGTGAGCCAGCCCCCCTTTCAGAATTAATGATGATAGCGTTGAAGAAGAAGATACGGAATCCAAAGCTGATGAATTGAAGCAGAAGATAGCAGAAGTAATATACAGTACTTTCTGTTTGCAGTTGCTAGCTTTAATGATGCCATCAAAATTTCTATTTATATTTCCATTATATGCTGCTGTTGGTGAGGGTTATAAGAACCTTAGATTTAGCTCATCATGTCCATTCAAGTGTCTGTCTTGCCATATGAATTCTTTGTTTGAGTTGCAATCACAGCACCATGTGTGTTGCTGCTCTATTGACCCTTGTTTTGGATTTTGTGGACTGTTTTCATTGATCTGAAAATGTCACCCTTTCGTTTTGGGTAGAAAAGTTGATTTATTAGTATCTTTTTTTTTTCTTCCATGGAGTGTTCAACAATTGCTCTGTATCATTTTTCGAAATGAGAGAAAAATCAGCTGATTTATACCTAATGCGAAAAATTTGATCGTTATGAAGGTACATATGTTTTATAGATACTTAATGATCACAAAGTCAACTATGCAACAATATCTTATTCTTAAGCTTAAAATGTACTGCCTACAGCAGGCTTGTGGTTGGCTTCATTTAGTTCAGTAACAGATATCAGGTCATAGCATGCTTTATAATTTTGTTAGTCCTAGGGTTTATATCTCCGCAGTTAATAAGTATATGTTTTAATTTTGCTTATTACTCATATATGGTTGTTTCTTAAATCTCCTGTCAGATGAATGTTGAGCTGCTCAATCAAAAATTGAGATGTTGCAGGAGTATTTTGGCATTCTCATCGATGAGCGGGGGAACTTATCTAGGCTTCCTGTTATACTGGATCAATACACACCTAACTTGGATCATGTTCCAGAATTTGTGCTGTCGTTGGGCAATGATGTAAGTTCTGGTAACACTTTGTTCTCATAAGGATAATAGATATTATTCATTTGCTTTAATGACATCATTTCTAATTTTTAACCTTTTAAGCTTCAACCACTTTTATGATGGTGTGTGGTCCACTTGTGATAGTCTGATAGACTGACTACAGAGTCACAGTCCCGAACATTAACTTTCAGAGAGGTTAGGAGTGATTATTCTTTTGGTAGGATCTTGGATAAAAGAGAAAACAACAGTTATATGACAGTCTCCCAGTAGTTTAAATTTAAGCCAAGGTTATCCTGATAGCAGAGAGAAACATATATAAGCATTTTCATGCTCAGATCAGCCGTTAAGACATCCTAGTAAAAAAATCAGCTGTTGCTCCAAGAGGGAATTTAGTTACACGTCAGGTTTTTTACACCATGGTACCCTGCCTCAAGGGACTTTGTGTTGATCAAACAGCTGGGTTTAGAAACTGGTCTCATTGTCAGGTTCATCTCCATTGTCTTTAGAGAAAATTAGATATCGCAAAAGTTTGAACTGCACAAGAAGGTTTTGAAAAGTTTCTTAACCCTACACACATGTATGTCTTTTACTTCAAACCTTAGCTTCTTGAATTCGAATCAACAATTTATTGACAGTGGTTGGAAATGAGAATATTTTCAGAACATGATATTGTCAAGAAATGAACTTGATCCTGAATGTGCAATTCTGAGTACTTACACAGATGTTTAAAATCTGACAGTCATTTATTTCTGGTTTTCTTTTCTAATGTTGCAGAGGATAACCTTGATCTTGATCTTGCTGAGACTGCATGGCTCAACGAGAATGGTCCATCCAACATGTCTTGTTCCCTTCCCTAAGACTATTTCCGAAGCCTCCTAAGTCAGATGGCTACCAATGGAACATTTGTTCAGGTACTTCTTTATTGTCGGTTGACCTAAATTTATGATACTGTAAATACCACGAGTCTGGTTTTGCATTCTTCTTCACAACCGGTTTTTCAAAACAGCTGCTATGTTTCTTTTTACTAGTTGAAAACAAATTCATACATCTAATATAGCTTGTGGGTAATCTTTGACGTGCTTGAAGAGGATGAGTTGATAGTACGAGTCCTTTTTAGTCTGGGGTTTCAGTTAAATATGCATGTGTGTCAGGGGATTATCAAGAATACGCAATGATTTGATCATCTCTTACAAAATTAGTTCGGGTTTACAAATAGAAATCCTAACTATTTTCTGCAGTCCAACAGAATTTTTGTTAAGCTTTTTGCTAATTTGAAATGATCTACTTCACTTTGTTTCAACAGGTGGCTTTACTGGAGAAGCTCTACAAAATCTTTGAAAGATGCTAGTGATACTTGCCGAGTCAAACAGAATGTGCACGTAACAAACTATTCACGTTGGTCCTACTTAACCAATGGTTAAGCCCTCGTCCACTGATTCCCCTCTCGGTAGATTTGTTGGTGTTTAACCACGGTGAGTGTAGAATCTCTGCATTTTTTAAGGCGTGTGAACAGACGATCCGGAGCCTCCACAATATTAAAACGTGAGGCCAGAATGTGGTAAGATTATTTGGTTTTAATGAATGTGGGGCCAGAATGAATGTGGCGCATGTAAAAAGGAGATAATAAAAGCATTCAAATCTTGATCGTGCATAATAGGGCAAGCCTGGTCAAAGAAATCTAACGGTTGGTTATACATACATAGGCTGTAATTACGGGGACCACCCCCTGTATAAATTCTCTTGAGATCTAATGCCTAAACTCTTATCAGAAAAAATCTCTTATCTCTTATCTATTATATAAAGAGAACTCTACTTAGCAACAGTGTTTGAAGCTGCAAATTTTGGCTTTCCAAATTAGCCCTCGCTTCATTTTCTTAGAAGGCAATAATAATAGCATATCAAAGATCATTTCGTAATTGGAGTTATAACTTTAAATGTTGATGAAAAAAGAACATTAAATAGGAGCAGTGCATAATGTGGAAGAATCCGGAGAGGAAATGCTATTCTATAACATTCTAGAATAATCTATGATTCCATATAATCAAACAACAATCTCTAGAAGAGATCATAGCAACATTTAACGGGACTACTCTCATTCTTCTTCCATCTTCTTATGTGATTTTTTCTTTCATTTATTTTCAAAATCAACCAATTAAGATGGTCGGGTGGAGGTTTAGTGGAACACAATCAAGTATACCATCAATCCAGTTTTACTAGCTTCTAGACGCTATCATTTTTGGAGTTCAACTCTTAACAAATATATTAAATCCTTCATCATTCTATGAGATTTTATTATGTCTGTGAATACAGCTGCTGTTGACGATTTGAAAGGTTCAGTTTTATGAATCTTGGTTTCTTTTATGTTTTTGGAAAGGATACTTGCTATTCTGATTTCTGGTTTTAGATGATCCAATGATCGTACCGGTTTTGGATTGGACAAGAACAAAATACTATCATGTGTTTGATAAAAAGCTTGAAAGAAGAAAAGAGGGGTAAAGCTATTACTGTTATCTGTGCGTGGATGATCTGTCGGAACATTTTGATTAAATTGATCATGTAGAATTTGGATTTTGTTTTTGTTGCCGTGAAAAAAACGGGGGTAAATTAGAATTTTTTGTATATTTTAGTAAATGTGATTTGGTTAAATTTTTTGATTAAACTGATCCTTAGAAACTGGATTTTTTTAATGAAATTTGTTGTTTTGTCCTTAATAGAAACTTGGATTTAAATAACAAATAAGATAGGTTAATAAAATAAATACAAGTTAAGTTGGAATTAGGTTTTTCAACTCGTTCCAAAGAAGAAAAGTCTGCAACACCAATAAGTGACTTATAGGGAAGAATGAGTTAGTTCAGTTGCAAGAATACGAGATCTTTAATCTCAAGATTGAGGAAAGTTTATTCTTAATTTATCATTTAATATTGATAGTATTAAGTTTCAATTGTTGATTCCCTGAAAAATTAGGTCAAAAGTTGAATTTCTAGGATAAATTTCGAGTTAGATTTTTTTTGTCACATAAAAGAATAAGTATTGTTTGAACCATAAATCGAAATCTAACCAGTGGATCTTTATGAATTTTGGATATGGTACACCTTACAATTTCATATAAATAAACTCCAAATTTCAGGATAATAGTACTTGAACACATCACATAAATACGTGTAGCTTATATAATTTTTCTACAAAATTTATGAATTATGAATTCAGACAGTTCTGAAAACCTAAGTTTATATAAATTCAGACAGTTCTGAAAACCTAAGTTTATATAGTTCTACTACTTGCGTTAGATAAAGTTTTAATACGAGTAACCCGTTTAGGTCATTAGTATGCTTTAAAATTTTCCAGGCAAACCGAATTTGAGAGGTACCCAAACAACAGATCGTTTATAGTTACACCCGTAAAAATTCAGATAGGTGGAGCGAATAAAATATATCATAATTCGATATTCAGCTGTTAGTTTTCTTTGAAATTCGTACAAAATGACCTTGACATTGTTATTATTGTGTGGTGAATATTTTTTTATAAATAGATAATTATACATGATGTATTTGATAGGTATAAGAGAGTTATACATTTATGCTTACAGGGTAAATTATTAAATTAACCTAGTATATAGTTGAAGTTTGAATTTAGTTGTGTGTATGTGTTTGAATCTTATTATGTGTTAAAATTTAAGATGATTTAAATGATATTGTATGTGTTGGAGTATTGTTAAAAATATATATCCATATTTGGCGGTTCGTTATGATTGGATACAAATTCTTGTTTTATGAGAACCAGTGAGCAGTAGACGTGTATGTTGATATGTGTTTGTTGAAATTTATATGTTGAGATCAGGTATCATAATAGATGTCGCGTTTATGAGTACCAGTGTGGACATAATGGCTATCATGCTTGTGAACGTACACCATATAAGGGTTTTTCACTGAGTTTGCCGAGTTCATCTACATCACTGTTCAAATAGTATGTCGCTTTGGGAAGTTGATGCAATTGTTTAATTTTTGGTATGTGTGTGTTTTTATGGTTGGTGCACGCCTGAGAGTGAGATTTGTGTTATTTGATTTTGAAACTTAGTTTCCTGATCTTCTTACTACCACGGTTTAGATGTTTTTATTACTTGATATTTTTGTTACTTATATGCTTATCAATGTATATGATGGATTAAGAGTGGACTTGTGTTTCAAGGCTCTGACCTTGTGTTGATTTTTCCCTTTCAGCTAGTTATTTTCCGTGTTGAGGCAAGGTAGAAATAATCTTATCAACGTTTTGAGGAGCATTTTCAAAAGTTAATAGAAAATCTGCTAGAAGATCTACAAGTGCAACTACTAAAGAGAATTAGCATTCGACTTAATAGGAGTTTCACAGATGTAAGAATACAACTGAAGCAGTCTAGTCCATAGCCTGATAGTGGAAATAGGTATAATAATAGCTTAATTTCGTGTGTGTTCAAACTGGACAAGGTCCAAGTTTATTTTTGTAATACTCCAATTCGGCGGGAAAGGTTCTCTGATTGGAATATATGTTATGGTTTGTCCGTTCCTGACACTGAAGCCCTTTCACCATAATTGGCTCCAGGGTTGGCAGAAAGCTCTGCAATTAAGCGCGTTCAGGCGGGAGTAATCCAGGGATGGGTGACCTCCTGGGAAGTTGCTGATGGATGACCGCAATGGTACCCGTTAAAAAAATCCACTAGTAGATAACCGCAGTGGCTTAGTGGGTGACATATGTAGAGGTTCGGTTCATTACATTTTTTACTTTGAAGTTTTTCTCCTTAACAAAATTTTTGGCGTCTTGTTTTACATTTTAAGGCATTATATTTATTTATCTTTATAATTAAACGTACAAGTAATTTGTACCCTAATCATTATTGTGATTCAAGAATCTGTTTAGATATTATTCAAAAAAATTTCTTGTCTACTTTGATCCTTGATTAAACTTCACACTGAAAATAAAAGCATAAGATATGTTGATACCCACATTGAGTCATTAAATTTTGGACTCACTGTTAGCGATGTGTTAATACCTAAGTTAAATTGACTTTCTCAAATAGATACAGGCGCGTATGATACATACATGACAACTTCATAGGGATTTATGTCGTGGGATCACATTTTTTGGAGCAAGGATCAACATGAAAAGAATGATCTTTTAGTGTCTTCATCACTTAAAAGAATTCAGACACATTCTTTATCATCCCAATATAGAATATCAGAAAATATTCGGATACCAGAAACACATGATGATAAAATATAGAAGAAGATCACAACAAACCAAAAAATGACCACAAAAATAAATTAGAACTACTTATTGTTACTTGCCCATCTCAAGATAAATACATGATGGGGTATTGCCAAAATCTTGTTACCAAGAAGTTGGGTGAGCAAGATGATGCTCACGAACCATCTCAGAATGATAGCACTTGTCTATCTTGCTCGAAGCATGATCAATTGGGTGTAATTTCTTGACCAGGCTTGATATTCTCCGTTCAGTTCCCTTTTATTGGAGATGTGATCAATCGATTGAGTTCCCTTTGTCATTGGAGTAGTCACCACCATTGCAGTTTTCCTTTTATAACATGTTTGGATACTAGAAGTAAAAGTGCTTCACAATTTATTTATTTTTCTTGCTTCTAGAAGTCATTCTGAAGTTATGTACCCAAACTAACTTCTGATTTTTCAGCTTCCAGAAATCAAAAACAACTTCTGAAGTGGCATCCAAACTGGCTTGTGAAGATTGTGTGACAACCTTTTAAGGCGACAAAGCCTAAGGGATTTTCTTTCGGATTTTTTTAATAATCTTGATACTTTTAAGGAGAGAAACCTTTTAATACTCTTGACTAATAAATTCTTGATTTTTGCCCTTTTTAAGGGAATTTTTTTTACAATTTTTTTTTTGTGTCAACTGTTAGATCATAAATCTTAGTTGAGTTAAAAGCATACAGAGAGACTAAACGATCACTCGGTCCCCTAGATAAAATAGTATGGAGAATCCTTAAGGAATTCTGGCGTACGTTATAGGTAAACGAAAAAAAATACTCCAAAGATCATCAGGATAGTACTTTAAGAGTAATACAGACATAGACTTATTAGGTCTAACGGTGTTTTCCGGTTCTGACACCAATCGAAAATGATAGGGTACCAAGTATATCACAACTTTTTAGTTCGGCAATATGACCAAAACCTAATACAATCACAAGTAGGTCAAAATTGAAGACCCTTGAATCAGATTGTAGATATCTAAAGTCTTTGTCTTTCTCTTCCATAATCAATAACCAAAGGTCCGTGTACCTGATTGTGTAGAAGATGAAATGACGATGGTACCAAATACACCATAATATTTTCGATATAAACCTATTCAAGACACACCTTGTGTAATTTAATACAGATAAGCACTGACAAGCAGATTACAACAACAACATGGTATATATAGTAAGTCCGAGCCGAACCAAAGTATATGGATCAAACCAAGTGTATGATTAACGCACAATGTATTCAATTTATGTATAAAGACAAATCAATATAATGTGGAAGTATAAAAAAATCATACAACACACAAGCTTTTGTTAACGAGGAAACCACAAATGCCGAAAAAGCCCGGGACCTAGTCCAGTTTTGAATATTCTCAGAATTAAGCTGTTACACAAAGACTATAACTACAACTTCGTATAGTTGCGACTAAGTAAACTAAATCCAAGTTATCCAGTTCCTTCAGTATCCTTGCTCCTACTACCAATCTGGTCTAAGCACGTGAATCCTAAGATAGATTACATTATCTTAAGTCGCTTCACCTGCAGTGAATACTTCTGTCGCTCAACCCCTTTGGATTGTATTCTGAAACAACAAAAGACTAAATTTTTTTCAATAACCGCCATCAATCTCAGAAAATTAATCAGAGATGTTTTTTAAGTTACAAAGGCTCTTCCTCTTAATCAACTAAGATCAAGCTTACCGAAATAATCAATCTTAGTTCACAAACTATCAAAGTAGATCTCAAAGAGTACTCAAAGATAAATTGTCAATCTATACAATAAGCTATAAAAGGTCTACACATGATAGACAAGCTTGTCGGATCCTAGTCAATCAAGTGCGCATGAAGTTATCACAAATATCATAATACCAAAAAGAAAATCTTACAAACCTTCAGTCTAAAGGACCTGCATAAACAACTTGATTTCACTTATGATCGATCATGCATATAACGGAGTCTGTTAACAACGGATGATCATAAGTCCTATCTTTATATCTAGATGCAATAAATCATATCGAAAATTGTTGATCCTTGAACTAGTTCGAGTGACCTTATATGAGAAAAGAAATATCACTGAATAAACAAACTAGATCTATCAAAGTTCAAGACATCGTTAGTCATTCAAATAAAAAACTGAAAACTAAATAACAACACGATCTATTTTCCCACCAAAGGTACTACTAGAAGCTTATTAATCCCAAGAAGTCTTTTAACGAAGCGTACATAAGAGATTTCACCTAATTAGGATACCCTTCTCTCCAGTAAGTATTACGGGAATACTACTATTTGGCTTCCTCACAGAAATATGAAGTTCTGTGTGTTTTGAGATAAGTTTGCAAGAAAGACACACTTCACTATTTATAATGACCAAGGTAGTGACACCAAGGAATTACCAAATACATAAATATGCAATAAATGCGTATTTTCGGTTTTGTAAATATTTCAACTATAGTTCAAGTAATATATATAAATCTCTCTTGGATGACAACTCAATATTATCTAGCATATAAAATATACTAATAGAACAACCAGAGATGTGCTTATCCACTGGGATATAAATGGAAATAAATTCTGAATATATCACAAATATATTTAAAATATTTCGGTTTGGGATCTCATCTCGGGTATCAAGGAAAATACTTGAACATGAAGTAGTAAGAGTTTAGTACATGTTTAAATACTATGTTAACATATTATGAACTTTTTATATTAGCGAAACCATATTTCTGATAGCTATCCAAATGCTAAGTTAATAGCTGAAATCAGAACACATCATATTTGGTTAACATTAAGGATCGGTCCATCTAAAGATCCTTGTGAAGGGATCAGTCTTGCTAGAGATCCTTGGGATTGGTCCTAGTAACGATCCTTTATTAAGGTATATGTACAACTAGATATCTTGGGATCGTACCTAGTAAAGATCATTGTTTAGGGGATTGGTCCTAGAATTGATCATTTGATTTCTATCAATTACGAAACAAGTTTCGTAAGTCTACCCCCTAAAACTCATGCGGTTAAGAATAATTTTCTAGGTATAAAATCAACCCAAAAGTTCAATAAACTAACTAGTAACGAATTAAAAAAATAGTGGTATGTCGAATCTACGAGGTTCAAAAGATAAACGCTATACTTCGTAATCCAATATATTAAAGTTGTGTAAAACAACTAGTCAAATATGTATTACTAACCTCGAACACAAGGATGATGTGTTTGTTGATGCCGATACGTCTTCAGGTTCTTCAGAGTAACATGAGCAAGTCTCAACATTTTTATTGTTCCTTGTATAACCTAACGAAGTTGACTCTAGTAATCTAATAAAGCATTTTCGAGTTTTGGAGCTAGAATTTGACAACCAAACTTGACATACCAACGCTTGGTGGGTTCAATCGAGAAATGATCTAAAAGTCTTACAGATGGAAAAAATACAAGAATTAAAATACAAAACATTACATTAGTGTCATGTAGGATTGGGTTTAGGGCATGATTAATGAAATAATACTTTAGGCTTTGTTCATCTGAACCGGATTTCTTCCTTATCTTTTTCCCCCCTTTCTCTCTAATTCATGTCTTTTCTCTTCTCAAATATTTTTTGAATATTGTACGAAATTTAATTTGGCATCAGATCCGTTCTTCTTCAATTATGGGGGTGTAGGTAACTTTCCAATCAAAGAACTATCATATTTTCACATGCTAAATTAACAGAAATTCAATGACCTAGATACTTAGGTACTTAAAATGAGTCAACCACTGGATGAAAATTCAGTTAGCGATCAACAACTTAAAGATAGCCTCCAACGTACTCAAGATCAGATGAGAGAGAATCATCGAAACATCTCAAATCAGATAGCCAAGTTAGCTCAAGTTTTTAAAGTTGCACATCACAATCCTAACTACAATGGAGATCCAAGAATTCTAGGTTCACCTTCACAAACACTAATAAGAGGTAGTTTAAATTTTTGTCATACTTTTTTCAAGGGGTAAAGTTTATCATCAATAACGAGCTCCAAAGCTTGATTTTCTAAAGTCTAGTGGTGAGTCCACATGGTTGGGTTAAGAAAAGTTAAAGGTATTTCCAGATTCGTAACATGGAGGAGAATCAGGATGTTAGTGTTGCTTCCATATACTTAGAAGGTAATGCAGATAAATGGATTCTCAGTTTTCAAATTGGTAAACCTTTCATGTCATGAAGAGATTTAGCTGAAGGGGTTTTTGTTAGATTTGAAATCCAGTGGATGATAATCATGTGTGAAGTTTTAATAAATTGGCTCAAATCACTTACGTAGAAGAATACTTTAAACAATTTGAAGCTCTTAAGGCCCCAATGTTGAGTAAGAACCGTCACTTGACTGAAGAGTATTTTTTATTATGAGTTTTATAAGTGGGCTGAAAGATGAGATTCACAATTCTGTATTGATGTTTCACCCTTCTACATTTTTACCAACTTTTTCCTTAGCTAGAATGCATGAACAAAAATGCTCATTACAGGAAAAACCTAGGAAATCTTCTCAAAGATCTTTTTCAAGTTCATTTGTCATAAAAAAACCTTACTCAACATCATTATTTCCTCATAAACCAATTCAAACCACCACTACAACTCCTACACCCTTCACACCTAAATATGACACTACAACTCCAAAATCCATCCCCCCAATACTACCCTTTAAGAGATTAACAAAATAAAAAATGAGGTTAAGAAGAAAAACGGGTCTATGTTACAAATGTGACACAATTTACAAACCATAACACATGTGTTACGGAAGATAACAACTATTTATGGTGCAGGTAGATCAATCAGAATCTTCTGTAGAGGTTGAGGAAGAGATCTATGAGGAAGATGTTGAGTCTTCAATGAAGTTTGACATGGAAATTTCTCTTCATGCATTAACTGGTAATGTAAGTACTGGCAGACAATGAAAGCATACACAGTTTCATTGGTTGTGCTTTGAAAAGAAATCTTGGATGTACCATTGAACCCACATGTCACATGTTAGTCATTGTTGCAAATGGGGACAAAACATCCAATACATGAATTTATTCAAAACTTTAATGGACAATGCAGGGTTACCAATTCACTGAAGACTTGAAACTATTGCCTATAGGAGGTTGTGACATGGTGTTGGGTGCTGACTGGCTGAGGAAGTTGGGATATGTAGTATTCAATCTCTCAGAACTGAGTATTTTATTTAGTTACCATGGTAAAAATATTGTACTAACGGGAGCTAAGGAAAGTACCTCTCTGATGATGATGAGCAGTAATCAAGTTGAAAATTTATTTTAAATAATACTCATGGTCTCATTGGCCAACTATTTTCTATGACCACTCAAGACTCACCTCCTGTTATACCACCACGTATTCTTGAACTTTTGCAGGTTTTTCATGATATTTTTGAAGAGTCTAATCAATTACCACCACCTAGAAGTCTTTATCATATAATTCCCCTCAAACCTAATTCAACACATGAATTAAAGACCAATATAAATGTCCTTACATACAAAAGAGAGTGGTGGAACAGTTGGTTAAGGAGATGTTGAACATAAGCATATCCATAACTTGAATCATATTTTGAGAGTTTAACCAAAACAATCTTGAAGTCGAACTTTCTTATTTAGAACATTAAATTACTAAAATCATACGACAACCTCTCATAATATAAAATGGTAAATACGATGAGTAAATAGGACAATCAGTCTTCACATAACTCTTTGTTGATGAAGTTCTTGCAAATGTCTTTGTTTGTTCTTTAGTCTTCAATCTTTGAGGGTTATTCAGTGATATCTGATGCTCAACTACCATGCTCTAATTTTAGTTCGAGACTTGACTTTAGTTGACTAGAATTCAATATATATTTTGTATATTTAACACGGGTAATAAGCTTGAGATAAAAAAAACTTGTGAGATTGACCGAGCGATACCCTAACAATCAGAATCAGGATCCTCTTAATAAAAGTTCATTGGTGCAATACCTAATTAGATATTTGTCTGAGTACGTCACACCATACATAACAATCTTTTCGTTAAGCCAAAAGTACACATTTTGAATAGGCGATTGATAAGTATTATAATTCGGAGTTGAAAAAAGTTCATCATTGTTACAAGAGATTCCTACAGATTCATCACCTTCAGAATGATCACTAATTCCCCTCAATTAATGTTGATCACACTCCTTAATTATGACTCTTTTAACCTTTAAAAGTTTTCATTTGGGTGCATGTCCACCCAACAACAGTAGATTGAACCTTTTAAGAAATTCTTTCAAACTGGGTTATTTTAGACCGTCTGCTTATATTACAATTTCTAGACCTAGTATCTTTCTGTTGAATGGGTGAGCGATCATAGATAAGACCACGATTAGGTCCGGATATGTTATTTTAAGTTTTATTTAGTTCAAAACTCTTCATCATATGCATATTACTAGAATACACCGATTAGACACATAACTATTTTCTTATCCTTGTGATTGCTCCCTCACATACCCGTTGTAAATTCGTTTGTATATATGCGAATAATCTTTATTGGATATTGATCATATCTAAAAGATTGGTTTTGACTATAACCATTGGTATGGTTGGTAGTTTCATAATATATATCATGATATGCTTGATCTAGTGACATGTTATTTCTGAAGGAAAACATGATGACTCACAAAAATAAAAGGAAAAACCTAAAACCAAACATGATACTTACAATCTGTTTTCAGAATTTACCTTCCGCTTTTGATGAGCGGCCAACACCTTCAACAAGTTGTTAACACAAGAAAACCTGAAAACACTAGAGAAAAACGTGAAACAAAAAAAAATGTTATAAACTACTAAACAAGCAAAAACAAGCAAAAACAAACAACCAATTAGCATGCGCTCCTTGGCAGCAACCCCAAAATTCGATGCGTGTGTAAATACAACAAATTACTTAAGATATTTCCTATTAATACTAACAAGTAATGTAACATTAGTAAGGATCGTTCCCACATAAATCCGTGTAATTGGTATGTTATTCGGATTAACAAAGGGGGCTTGGTCGAATAGTTACTAACATACAAGAAGAAGAAAGAGATGATTAGGGAGTTCTTCGCGTTACCAAACGTTAACTCAATAAACATACTTATTAGTCATTCATTATAATTATATATCACCAACCATGAAATAGCAACAAGTTACGCTCTCCCCAAAACTCCTAGTATCACTGGATATGCAAGCGCTCAATTACCAAATTCTATCTATCTAAGCCACCATGAACAAGCTTTCAAGGTGTAACTTAGTCTAATGCATTAGGGTTTCTGAATTTAGGTTAATTATAGCATCAAATATATAAGCTTGGTTTGCTCACTTGTTGACTTCACACAGTTTTGTTCCACATAATCCATCTACTTGTGTATGATGTGATTGACTACTAAACGTATCGTACAACTCTTTACTAGCAATAAGATTATCAGTAGAATCGCGCACCCAAACAATTTAGAAAATAATTGTTAACCTTAAATACAAAGAATACAAGTGACAATAACTAAAAGGCGAAATAAACTTGTATGACTAATAAAGTTTCATGCTTCGAATATTGAATTCTCCATTAATCAACAAAAAGTTTAGCTAATCATAATACAAATAAGAATATTAAGGATAAGAAGAACAATTTTCCTTTTAAGAGGTAAACCCTAGATTTTGGAATGTGGATTACAGTATGTAGGTGGAGGCATCTTGTTTGAACCTTTGATGTCTTCTTATATAGCCTCAAAATACTTGGCCCTCAAGTTTAAAGGGTTTAAAATCCCATTGAGACCAAGCTTTCTTATTTTGGAAGTCAAAAAAATGTCAAGAGGGTCCAGAAACACTCATCACAATCGTCATGGTCCTTTTCCACGACCCTAATGACTATAGGATCAAAAACTACTCAAATTTTTTGTCCGAAATTTCCAATAATCGTCATGGTTCATTCCCACGACCCTGACGACCATGACCATCCATATCCGGAAAAATTATATATTTAAAAAACCTGAAACTCATCATCATCGAAATTACATGACCCTGGAGACATTTGTTCTGATTTTGTTGTTTATTGCATTTCGTTGTTTTTTTCATAACTTCTTCTTCCTATATCGTAATGACTTTATTCGTTTTGCGTTGGATTCATGTTTTCTTTTTCTCCAAATTATGTATAAGAATTTCTGTCTGTTGAGGTTCATATCCTTGCCTTTAGGTTGTTCTTGTGTTTTCAACATCCTTTACTTCTTTTTGTCACATTTATTCTACTTCTCTAACTCTTAGCCATGGTTCTAGATACTTAAAAGCTTGGAGTACTTCACTTTTTAGTTATTTTAAAGCCATTTTCACTCTTTTGGGATTATTCACCTAATACGGGATATAAGATAGGAAACCAACATAATAACAAACAATATCCAAGAATTATAACAAATATAAGCCTAAATTTGATACTAAGAATATGTAAAGTATGCACTTATCATTAGTCCCCTCGCCTTTTCAGTGGATAACAATTGATCTCGTTACTACATATGATAGTATTATCTTGGCATTTAACATAACTGTCAAAATTTAATTAATAAACGAGAACGGAATTGTTGGATATTTTCAAATACGTTGCATTTTATTTCTCGCTACGATGAGGGATCCTGGGAGGCGCCAACCCCCTAGAGTATAGAGGATGCGGGATAACGTCCCATCTCGAAGTGGTACATCTTTTTCTGTAAATCTATTTTTAGTTTAGTTATTCAACAGATATGACCTTTACCATTAGACACCGTTGATGCCTATTGGACGTATCCTTTAGTGATAAAAAAACATTTCTAACCGATGCAAATCCTTTATAAATGGTGATGTTTGATTCTCAATCAAATAATCAAAAACTCCCTGTCTTGTTTCTTCTCTAAAAGCATCATAAGAATTCTCATTGTAATTTCTTGGTTGAATCAAGGGGTACAAACCTTAAATTTGATTTTGTTATTAAATGACCCCATTTTATCATGGAGGCATTATTTTATATATCTATTTGTACTCTCCAAAAGATCTGGAAGGATCAAAATAATTGTTTAAAATAAATCTCCACAGAGCCTTGAAGTCAGAAATACAACATCCTTTTGTGGTGGATGATATTAGGGAAAGATAAAGACCACAGAGAGAAGGATTTTCCATTGATTAGAATTAGTATAGTTACATGGATAAAATATCATTTATATATATGGAAAAGGGAAGATCAAAAGACTTCCGTTCTGGACCGCACATCCATGAGCCATAGGCCCTGTAACACTCCCCCTTGTGGTGCTTCTTCAAATGTCGTTCCTCCTTGATAATTTGTGCCGAAATCAATTGCCTTACTAAAACTTTGACAACGAAAAACCCAGTGAGATAAAACCTTGGTACAACTCTTCACATGTAATACTTCACATGTTTTTTCGTACTTTACATGTAGTTCATCACATGTAATACGATATTCAAAGATCGATGAGTCTAAGTTAATTGCCTCGTTAAAACTTCGTCAAGAAAACCCAGAGGGACTAAACCTGAACTAAAAAAAAGAGTAAAACTTTAAGCAAACTTATAACATAGTTGGACTCGAATATGTTGCCTCATTAAAACCTTGACAAGGAAATCCCAGTGGGATAAAACCTTAACGAAGGGAAAAGAGTACAACGTGACATATGCAAGTAAAGGTGATATGTTGCGTAGGATCACTTTGCTCCGTTGAAGTTGATTAGTTGCTTCACAACTCCTAAGGAAGAAAATCCTTGTGGAAAGACAATAGCTTTAGTTGGGAAATTACTTTCCGGTGATTGTAGTTGTATCATTAAAAACCTTACCGAGTAACAAAACCTTATGGGAAAATGAAACCTCGGTGAAGGAAAATAGTTCAACACACCATTAGATTCTCCCGCTGATATCAGAAAATTTTCATTAGTCTACTGCAGTCAAAAGGAGTTTATCACACTTTACTTTGGTGACTTGAATGTTTATAAGACCCTGTTGTTGATTTTGGAAGTTACGTTATTTGATAGACTATCGCGTTTCATTTCTTTGATTCAGATATTTTCAGTAATATCAACATGATTTTTATGTCTTCAACGTTCAATATACTTGATGTTTTTTTAATGTTGTATTGCTAAAAAACTTGTCAAGTAACAAAACCCTTTGGGAAAAACTATTCTCGATCGAAGGGAAAAAGATTACAGCACAATTTGAATTTCGAAGTAAAATATGTCGACATCATATCCTTGGATCCTGCCCCTGATGTCGGCATCTCCCCATGATTACTTTTAGAGTTGTTCCAGACAGTTTCTTTAGTCATGTACTTTTCGAAACTGAATATTGGTACCGACTTAGAAAATAGTCTACCATATCTCCCCTGATTACCTTCATTGGAGAAGAGATTATTCTTCCTTCATAATGAACAACTTTTGGATTGCACTTTTATTAGCATTCCTTTTTATGTATTTGTAGGGATAAAGTAAATTTGTGTCAATTATTACTTTTTAAGTATATGATTACATTCATTATACTATTCCAATGACGTTGCGCTGGCGCTGAGTTATATCTAGATAACAAGTTCACCGAGGATGTAACATTTGGTCGAGTACATTATGCTAAGTACAATCACGTCTATTATACTTAGGTAAGGAAAGTTCATCTCCCGACATAACTTCGTCATCTTCCTTTAGATGAATTGGCCATTTATGTACATTTGCAACTCGACTAATCATGGGAGTGTTAGCAGGATGCATGTCCTTGTTGAATTTCCTGACAATGGACATATGCAAACTGGTGGAATAATATACCACAAACTCGGTCTTCTAGTTCTGAACATAGATAAGATCGAGATTTCCCAGGATTTTCATCTCAAATTCAGATTTTAAATAGCTTGTAAGATCTCTTATTCCATTAAGAGTACTTATCATGTCCATACCGTCGACATATATAGCTATAATTTTTAATCAGGAACTTATTTAATACACATGGAAAAAACCTTAGTTGTTTATCCCTTCCCAATCAAATGGTCACTTAGACGGGTATACCACATATGCCTGATTGTTTAAATCAATAAGTGAAGTGCTCCAGTGTAACTGCAAACACACTCCGTGGTTTAGAGTCGTCCGACTTGGGAAGCAAAAGGCCATCATTCACTTTTTTCAAATATCTTTAAGTATAAATATCCATAGATATAACCACATCTACTATGTTTCAAGGTCTTTTGAAACTACCAAGCAAACTAATTAACTGAACATTATGATGTTCAAAGAGTAAGCGATCCATGAGATTGTGAGAAACCTCGCGCCATAAGGTGATTCTTTATACTTTAAGACCTCATTCTTATCGCTGCACTTTGTGACAAATAACAACATACGTCCCACGGGATTTACACTTTGTTGGTTAGCATTACCACACCAAATACCCGTATATTTATCAAAGAACTAAGTTCTACCCTGATTACGTAGGCCAAATATGCTCTTTATTTGAAATTAATCAAAATAAAGCATGGTCCGATCTCATTGTGATCTACTTCTAGAGCAAATATTTATGTATTACATAAACATTGTGCACACATGATCCTTCCATTGACTCGTGTGCATTCTCATAATCTGTCAGGATTTCATTGTTCTCTAGAATCATTTAAAAATTCGGAGCATCCTCCCATTTGATTCATGGACATATTTAGATACAATCTTATGAGATGATTTCAGATTATATAATTAGGTTGTGCCTAACTTACCTATTTCCTTTATAGGTGAGCACTGATCAAACCTTGTGGTCTCCCCATCTTCCTTTATGGATCCACGACTTCAACCATACTTCCACCAAGTGTAGTTGTAACACCATAGTTTACGGTGCATATCCTTTACTAAGGATTTTTAACCTTATAGGCACGTTTGCAGTTGGTATGTGTGATCTGGTAAGTTTAGCGATATCAGTGTACATTCTGAAAATCGATAATATTTTTTTTTCACTTCACATTTCCATTTGTGGAGTATATGAATATGATACAAAATGGGAACACACCATGTCAATATTTTTACCATTGTCTCATCCACTCAAACACAATCGTATGAGTCCTTTCAAAACAAAATATCATGTCACAACCAAAGTGCCTTTATGGTTATGTCAAATCCCGTATGAGTCAATTCCCAGCATTTCATCGTAGGGGTCAATATGGATTAAATAATCCAAATACTATAGTGATTTAAATTTCACTAGATCGACTCAATAGTTTCTCTAAAATATGTTTCCTTCCAAATACATTAGAGACTACAAAAACATGCAATCAATTACATTCTCATCACAGTGAGTTTCCACATGATATCCACTTCCATTAACAAGGTGTGATTAGCCCTTAGTACATATAGAGCTTATGTGACTTTTAGTCTATGTTCCATCTCGGCAAAAAATTTTGAGCAATGCTTCGCTCGACGATCCAACCATCGTAGTTACATTATAAGAAATTAGTTCAATAACTAGTGAATATTCCTTAAACTAGTGGGAGAGAAACCACTATCAGTTAGACATTAAGTCTTGAGATATTAAATAAGTGGTGTGGCCTTATCAATAACAAAAGTGAGATTCAATTCAAGTACTTTAGAGTGAATATATGTTACGTTTGGGGGGATGATATATTTTTCATCTAGATATATCTCAAGTGTCGTAGATAATTTATGTCTCATGGGAATGATGTACTTTTCATTCCGTAAGCGCAAACACTGGATCTAGTTCAAATAAATAGTCAATTGGCCAGTCAAAGTTCTTCTTGTTGTTAAAGTTGATGTCTAAAGTATGACCTTCTCATGGAAATTGGTTGCTACTATGGTACCCGCATTGCATTGCTTGTACCAATACCAGTAATAAGATTCATTCCCAACTCTTTGGTGAGAGTTAGAACTATATCTTAGCTTCATCTCATGTTCAATTGATACTTGTACTTTGGTGTCATTACTACTGGGAAAAAATAATACATCTTTTTCTCATGATATATATGTCATTTTTCACATGTTTTATATGAGTCGGTACGTTTAACCCTCATTACTTCTGGGTTGTTTCCATTTTCAATTTTGCTACATTGAGCTTAGTATGAGAAATTCCTTTATTTCAACAGGCCAAAAGAATATGTCAACCATTTACTTCAGGTTGAATAGATTACTAAAGATAGTTATCTTGTTTTCATATTTCAACATATACTGGTGTTTGAGGGTGAAAATAGTTTCTACTGGTTTTGGTAATTTCGTGTGTTGTGGGTGAGAAACGATTCTAAACTCTAAACAATGTACTGCAAGGGAGTACTTTATATTCGAGAGATCAATCTGTACAAATCCGACCTAAACCAAGAAATGGACGTTCCAGACTTGCTTCGGTCACAAAGTGAAGGACAAGGGTTGGTTTTGGGGAGGGAAGCGAAGAGAGTGTTGATACCAGAATAGTTGATTCTGGAAGAGTAATTGTTTGACTTGTATCAGAAAGTGAAATCTAACATATGGGAAAGCTAACAAATAGTTTCTGAGTGTTGTATGCTCCTGACCAAAACTTGTTCTTTGGTATAAAATAGGCAAGACCGATTTATACAAGTCCAAGTGAAACGTACCCTGGTCTCGTAATAAATAGAAACGGATGAGTAAGTGGGAGGACGTGGTAACCGGTAATGCATGGAATTGATGTTCCATAATGAAGGAAAGCGTTTCACCATTACTCCCTGTATTTACTAACCGCATCATTCTTACGATACTGTAAACCGCCAAACCAATACCTAAATGAGCATCCCCCAGTTTGTGACATGTGTTGATGTCTCGAGTTTTTTCGTGGAAAACATGTAGCAAGTTGAGCTTGGGAGACTTGCCGGCTCAGTGGTGAACCTCGACGGTCGAGATTTTGCATCTTGAGAGGAAGAGTAGTCGTTGATTATTGCAACCCTTCGTTTGTAGCCAGCGGCATGGCCGACATGGCTTTGACATGGTTAGGCGTGGCCAAGCTAGGATTTCGGCATAGTTTAGGCGCGGCCAAGAACTAAGGTTTTGGCATAGTTTGGGCGCGACCAAAGTTAGGGCTTGGTGTTGGGCCAAAGGTTGTCATGCGTTAGCTGGTGATCTTGGACGGCTAAGATTTGCATCTTAGATGGAAGGGCGACCGTTGATTGCTGCAACCCCTCGTTTTGGCAGCCAACGGCGTGAAGGAAAGGCTAGCATGGTTTTGGCACAACGGTGCGGCTGGCATGGTTGGCATGCTTTGGCGCGGAGATGTGTCACGACATGCCATTGTCACATGCGGCATGGTTGGCATGCCTTGGCGTGGAGGTGTGGCTGGAACGGCATGCCATTGGCACATGTGGCATGGTGGGCATGCCTTGGCGTGGAGGTGTGGCTGGCACGACATGCCATTGCCACATGGGGCATGGTGGGCATGCCTTGACGTGCAGGTGTGGCTGGCACGACATGCCATTGGCACATGCGGCATGGTCGGCATGCCTTGGCGTGAAGGTGTGGCTGGCACGACATGCCATTGGCACATGCGGCATGGTCGGCATGCCTTGGCGTGAAGGTGTGGATAGCACGGCATGCCATTGGCACATGCGGCATGGTTGGCATGCCTTGGCGTGGAAAGGTTGCAGGCATGCCATTGGCACATGCGGAATGGTTGGCATGCCTTGGCGCGGAAAGGTTGCAGGCATGCCATTGGCACATGCGGCATGGTTGGCATGCCTTGGCGCGGAAAGGTTGAAGGCATGCCATTGGCACATGCGGCATGGTTGGCATGCTGGTGGGCCCGGGAAAGCGTGAAAATTAAGCGTAATAAAAACGGGCCTACAGTAATACCGCAAGTGCACGGTCGTCAGTTTTAGCTCGTGCAAGTACGGGTCGATCCACAGAGACTGGGTGTGTTTGGAGTTTCTAGCTATTTTGGGCTCTAAAATTGCTATTGTTGGGCTTTGGGTACCAATGGATTTTGGTAACCAATGGGTTATGATTGTGCTTTGGGCCTTTGAATACTCTTGGAATGAATTGGGGTGTTGTCTTAATGAAATGAACTGAGCTTGGGCTCAGTTGGTTTTGTAGTGCACTAGGCTTTGGTTTTGAATTTGGGCTTGGGCTTAGTGTAGTGAACTGAGCCCTGGATCTCTAAACTTGATTCTGGACCTTTGCAAGTGCTCTGGGCTTTGAGATCACAGTGGACTGGGCTTGTCTTTAACCTTAAGAGTTTACAGTGGGATTAGAGCAGAAGAGAAGTGACAGAGCTGAGAGCAAAGTGGAACAATGTATGTACAAGGCCAACATGAGAGGGTATTTACAGGGCAATGACATGAGAGGACTGGTGTTGTGGACAGCACAGGCAAAGGAAGAGAGGCACAACAGCAGCAGTAGGGTAATGCAGGCTGGGCAGGGAAGCAAAACAGGGCAGAACAAGGCAAAACAGGGCAATATATCGAAGGGAAAGTGGACAATGGCAATGGAGATAGTGTCATTATATACAATGTGGCAATATATACAATGATAAAACAACAGTGACCTACATGTGCATATTAACAATGGCATAAGCAAACAGCAAACAACAATGATGATGGTGAAGGTGACAATGGCATAAAGAATGACAAAGAGATAAACCAAGGCCTAAGCCAAGGGCAATGGCAGGGGAACAAAATTACAGATACAAAACAGAGAAACAACACAACTAGGTTATGAATCTACCTTGTGACCTAGCCAGATAGTGTAATTCTATGTTAAATCCCTGTCCCTAATGGAGCTAGGTGAAGGTTCAAGCCTGCCTATGTTCCAGGGCATACATAAATGGAATGGAAGGAGAAGAAGCTTGCTCAACTGTTTACTCCTAGCATTGACTGTCTTTTGATAGCACAATCAATCACAAGCACAGTTGAGCACTAAATTCCTCCATTTCTCAATCAGCTCAATTTACATGAATTATAACCTAACATTCCACCACTAACAGTGACTTAAGGCATCATATCAGCCTAGCTATACACATACACATGTGAGCTCACATAACAGCAACAAAAACAAAACAATTACTAAACAGAGCATTGAACTGAACATAAACAAACACAGAAGACATAAAACAAAAACATGAACTGAATTGAAACTAAATAAGAGCAACTGAACTGAAACTAAACAAGAGTAATGGAATAAACATAAAGATAGTTGCAAATTAAACACTAACCCTTGAGACACTGGCTATTCCAGTGCTCTTGGGTGACACACTGGCTAATCCAGGCATAATTCATTACACACACCACAGTCCCCTTTTTATACCCAATTACATAATTAGGGTTTACACCCTTTTCACCCAAAAATTCCCAAAACAGTAGACATTAGGGTTCTACCTAATGTGACAGAAAATCACAGTTAGGTTCAATTACCTACCCTATATCACCCACTTTATCTTCTCCATGCTCTATCTCAACCTAATTAGGATTTATGTAAAAACCCCCAAATTGACAGAACTAGGGTTTGGTAAATTCTTACCCAAATTGATGCGATTACACGCTACTGACTTCGACCCATTCTTCTCCTTAGTCTCTTGCTCTTCTCCATGCCTCTGATTTCTTCTCTAGCCCTAGCTATTGTACCAATTTCTTTCCTAGGGTTTTCTGAGAAAGAAAAGAAAAGAAATTGGTAGGATAGATGGCTAGAAGATGGGGGGAATGATTATAGTGGAGTTGGTGGTGGTGTTTAGGTGTCTATGGAGTAGGTGGTGGCGATGGCAGTGGCAGGGTGATGGTGGTGGTTCTGCACAGGGTATGGTGGAGAGGAAGAAGGTGAAGGTCGATTGTTTTGGGAAGAAGGGGATGTTTGGTTAGGTCATAGGGTTCGGTAGATATGGTGTGTAGCGGGATCATCAAGTTCGATGTTTGGCGAATCTCGACCGTGGGATATGGAGATGAAAGATCAATCTGACGGTGAGATGAAGTGGATCCTGCAGCGACCGTTGGATTATATAATACAACAAAATTAACGACACCAGATGGAGTTAGGTGTTGTAGTGTTAAGCGGAAGTATCGAGGTTTGATGCGCAGGCAAAGAAGCGACCGTAGGATGCAGATGCGATCCAATCTGACGGTCGGGAATGGAGGCGGGTATGGATATAGAAAATGGGTTTGGGTAAGGGTTTTGGGCCTTGGGTATGCCAAGCCCATATCTTCTTTAAGAACAATTCTTCCTTCTTGAGCACATTCCTAGCTTTTTGGACGTGCGCTCCATTCTTTGCGGCTTCCTTGCGTAATTCTTCCCGGCTTTTCACTACTTTTCTGCTCTTTTCGCTCCGCGACTCATCCGAACTTCGTTTATTACCTAAAAATGCAAAATTAAGTAAGAAAAATATTTATTCTTGAAAACAAAGAAAATACAGAATATGGGATAAAATGTAGAATTAATGCACAAAAGATGAGTTAAATGCCAAGAAAAATATATAGAAATATGCACTTTTTAGCACTCATCAAATACCCCCAAACCTGAATTTTACTTGTCCTCAAGTAAAACAAAACTAAGGAAATCCTACCTATACCACTGTCGCTGGTCTCTCGAATGCATTTAGCGTATGCACTAAGCCTTTTAAACCACTAAGTGTCCCTAGTGGACGAGTTAAGTCTCGTGAAGGTTTGCTTAGAACGTACCTACAAAGTTCTAGGTCAAAATATAAGCTCATATTCCATCAAATGTGGCATGTGCAAGACAGTTTAAGCTCACAGCAAAATGGAGATGTCAATCTAGCTATCAAAGGCACACTCCTAGCACTGATAACAAAAAAAAAGACATGTGATAAGAGTGTAAAGTGTATCTACACATGTGTAAAGAAAGATCTGAAGTTATGACTACTAATCACCAAGAGATAGTTTTTAGGCTAAGAACCGAATTCTAAGCCAAGCTAGCTGTCCGGCTTTACGAGAATTGTGAATGTTCACCCAATGAGTTGGTGATATTTCAGTTTACCCGCGTTATACATCGATGGCTGCACCCTCCTTGCTTATTACAAGACTATTTACAACAAAAAGATGACTCTTTACATGACTCTTATTTACATTGATTACTCTCTTTTATTTTTGGAACAAGAGAGAACTATTGTCTTTAACATGACAAAAATGGAATAAATATTTGATTTTTTTTTTTTTTCTGATTTTTTTTTTTGTAAGAAATAATTTTGATCTTTACAACATAGTGACACTTTTGATACATGAACAAAAAGAAAAACATAATTACATGACTCTTAGCAAGAGGTGGCCCTTATCGAATGCATCCGGTCAAATTCTATGGTTGCTTTTCTTAACGTATCCTCCAACTTCTATCCCAGCCAACCAAAGAACAAGCTAGTCAAGTCTCATTCAGTATTCTAAAGTGATTGGCAATCTAACTTCCTATCAAACACCTTGAAGATCGAGGCTATACATGTATTGGTAGATCGTGCGCGTGCAAATTTCTTATCACTATGTAAATTGTGCTAGAATCAGGGTGCCTAAATATCTAGACTAAGACTCCTAAAAATTACATATTTGCACAAGAGTCAACATTTCAAGGTAAATGAGCTCCATTTTTATGATTTTTCTATTTTTATTTTTAATTTTTTCAAAAAGATGGAGTTTTGTTTTCAATTATGGCATATTATCGTGGTATCTACTTTATACCCCCAAACCTAAACTAAACATTGTCCTCAATGTTTAAAAATATGGAAAGAATTAAAATGCAACATATGGAAAGGGACATGCTGAGTAGAGTAAAAGGAGAGAGAATACCCGATTTCGGCGAAAGCAGAATTAAAACTCCGTTATCCAAGGCAAAACTCCAACATATTCGGAGTCACAATGGATGAGCACAAAATATATACAAAAGGAAATTTAACTAACACATTATCTACAAGAAAATTTGGTTTTTAATGGGATTGGACTTTTTGGGAAAAATTTGGTTTTGTCGGGAGACATTTGGCTTTGATGGGAAAAAGAAAAATTTTGGTTTTTTAGGGAAACATTTGGAAAACTTTGGTTTTTATGGGAGAAATTTTTGGTTTTTGAAATTGGGAGCAAGCCCACTGTTGGTCCTCTAATGGAATGGGAGGAAGGCTGCGGCCCACGAAACACTAAGTTTTAATTTTGAAAGTTTAATTTGGCCCAGTTGGTTAAGGCCCGACGTTTGTTTTAAAACTTTGGTTTCGAGGTCCACTCTTGAGTGGAAACAAGCCCACAATCGGTTACAAGCTCAGCTGGGTTTAAACCCCGAGTCCAAAATACAAGTCCAATGAAAGAATTTAAACAAGCCCACAAATTAAACAAACAAGCCCACAAAAATTAATTACAAACCCAACAGAAAATAAAAAGCCCAAAAATTGGCTTTAATATTACAAGCCCACAATTAAAAATTGGAAGCCCACAATTCGGGTTCTCTTAAATGGGTTACCTTTTAAGCACAGCCCAGCTGCTCTGATATTGTTGCAAAAACCCAGTTGGGCTTTGGTTCTTTTCCTTGGTGGCGTCCCAGCAGAGGAAAACAGGTTCAGAACAGCAGGCCCAACAGCAAATGAAGTGAAGCAGATGCAGATGCAAATGCTATGCAGTGAAATGCAAAAATAGCTAAAAAAAAAACTACAAGAAAAACACAGCACCAATCCCCGGCAACGGCGCCAAAAACTTGGTGGGCCCGGGAAAGCGTGAAAATTAAGCGTAATAAAAACGGGCCTACAGTAATACCGCAAGTGCACGGTCGTCGGTTGTAGCTCGTGCAAGTACGGGTCGATCCACAGAGACTGGGTGTGTTTGGAGTTTCTAGCTATTCTGGGCTCTAAAATTGCTATTGTTGGGCTTTGGGTACCAATGGATTTTGGTAACCAATGGGTTATGATTGTGCTTTGGGCCTTTGAATACTCTTGGAATGAATTGGGGTGTTGTCTTAATGAAATGAACTGAGCTTGGGCTCAGTTGGTTTTGTAGTGCACTAGGCTTTGGTTTTGAATTTGGGCTTGGGATTAGTGTAGTGAACTGAGCCCTGGATCTCTAAACTTGATTCTGGACCTTTGCAAGTGCTCTGGGCTTTGAGATCACAGTGGACTGGGCTTGTCTTTAACCTTAAGAGTTTACAGTGGGATTAGAGCAGAAGAGAAGTGACAGAGCTGAGAGCAAAGTGGAACAATGTATGTACAAGGCCAACATGAGAGGGTATTTACAGGGCAATGACATGAGAGGACTGGTGTTGTGGACAGCACAGGCAAAGGAAGAGAGGCACAACAGCAGCAGTAGGGTAATGCAGGCTGGGCAGGGAAGCAAAACAGGGCAGAACAAGGCAAAACAGGGCAATATATCGAAGGGAAAGTGGACAATGGCAATGGAGATAGTGTCATTATATACAATGTGGCAATATATACAATGATAAAACAACAGTGACCTACATGTGCATATTAACAATGGCATAAGCAAACAACAAACAACAATGATGATGGTGAAGGTGACAATGGCATAAAGAATGACAAAGAGATAAACCAAGGCCTAAGCCAAGGGCAATGGCAGGGGAACAAAATTACAGATACAAAACAGAGAAACAACACAACTAGGTTATGAATCCACCTTGTGACCTAGCCAGATAGTGTAATTCTATGTTAAATCCCTGTCCCTAATGGAGCTAGGTGAAGGTTCAATTCCTGCCTATGTTCCAGGGCATACATAAATGGAATGGAAGGAGAAGAAGCTTGCTCAACTGTTTACTCCTAGCATTGACTGTCTTTTGACAGCACAATCAATCACAAGCACAGTTGAGCACTAAATTCCTCCATTTCTCAATCAGCTCAATTTACATGAATTATAACCTAACATTCCACCACTAACAGTGACTTAAGGCATCATCTCAGCCTAGCTATACACATACACATGTGAGCTCACATAACAGCAACAAAAACAAAACAATTACTAAACAGAGCATTGAACTGAACATAAACAAACACAGAAGACATAAAACAAAAACATGAACTGAATTGAAACTAAATAAGAGCAACTGAACTGAAACTAAACAAGAGTAATGGAATAAACATAAAGATAGTTGCAAATTAAACACTAACCCTTGAGACACTGGCTATTCCAGTGCTCTTAGGTGACACACTGGCTAATCCAGGCATAATTCATTACACACACCACAGTCCCCTTTTTATACCCAATTACATAATTAGGGTTTACACCCTTTTCACCCAAAAATTCCCAAAACAGTAGACATTAGGGTTCTACCTAATGTGACAGAAAATCACAGTTAGGTTCAATTACCTACCCTATATCACCCACTTTATCTTCTCCATGCTCTATCTCAACCTAATTAGGATTTATGTAAAAACCCCCAAATTGACAGAACTAGGGTTTGGTAAATTCTTACCCAAATTGATGCGATTACACGCTACTTACTTCGACCCATTCTTCTCCTTAGTCTCCTGCTCTTCTCCATGCCTCTGATTTCTTCTCTAGCCCTAGCTATTGTACCAATTTCTTTCCTAGGGTTTTCTGAGAAAGAAAAGAAAAGAAATTGGTAGGATAGATGACTAGAAGATGGGGGGAATGATTATAGTGGAGTTGGTGGTGGTGTTTATGTGGCTATGGAGTAGGTGGTGGCGATGGCAGTGGCAGGGTGATGGTGGTGGTTCTGCACAGGGTATGGTGGAGAGGAAGAAGGTGAAGGTCGATTGTTTTGGGAAGAAGGGGATGTTTGGTTAGGTCATAGGGTTCGGTAGCTATGGTGTGTAGCGGGATCATCAAGTTCGATGTTTGGCGAATCTCGACCGTGGGATATGGAGATGAAAGATCAATCTGACGGTGAGATGAAGTGGATCCTGCAGCGACCGTTGGATTATATAATACAACAAAATTAACGACACCAGATGGAGTTAGGTGTTGTAGTGTTAAGCGGAAGTATCGAGGTTTGATGCGCAGGCAAAGAAGCGACCGTAGGATGCAGATGCGATCCAATCTGACGGTCGGGAATGGAGGCGGGTATGGATATAGAAAATGGGTTTGGGTAAGGGTTTTGGGCCTTGGGTATGCCAAGCCCATATCTTCTTTAAGAACAATTCTTCCTTCTTGAGCCCATTCCTAGCTTTTTGGACGTGCGCTCCATTCTTTGCGGCTTCCTTGCGTAATTCTTCCCGGCTTTTCACTACTTTTCTGCTCTTTTCGCTCCGCGACTCATCCGAACTTCGTTTATTACCTAAAAATGCAAAATTAAGTAAGAAAAATATTTATTCTTGAAAACAAAGAAAATACAGAATATGGGATAAAATGTAGAATTAATGCACAAAAGATGAGTTAAATGCCAAGAAAAATATATAGAAATATGCACTTTTTAGCACTCATCACATGCCTTGGGTGACGAACTTGGACGGTTGAGATAAGCATCTCAGATGGAAGGGCAGCCGTTGATTGTTGCAACCTTTCGTTTTGGTAGCAAGCGGCATGGTTTAAGGCCGGCATGGCCTTGGTATGAAGGCGTGGCTGGCATGGTTTGCCATTGGCATGGCGGTGCGGCTGGCATGGTTGGCGTGCCTTGGCGCGGAGACGTGGCTGGCATGGTTTTCCATTGGCACGGTGTGAGAATTAGGGTTTGGTATATACGAAGATGATGTCGGTCAATAGTAAGGGTTCTGCCGTGGAACATGACACATATATATGAAAAAAGGTACCCTGGTAAATCTTACGTAGGCATGTTGATTCATTCATTAAATGCACTAGTGGTCATAGTGATGTCATGTCAGATGTAAGGTTTTACTATTTTAACCCTAAGCTAAAAACCACCATCAACAACTGGTTCTTTAGTATCATGGATGAAGTAGAGAAATGGAAATTTGCTGACTCATATCTACTTTTATGAGTTCTTCCACAAAAATTAGGATACATATGATTTTATTTGCAAGTTATCATTTGAAACCACCGAATCTTTAATAGTCGAGCAAGTGGATTACATCCGAAGTCAGACTCAATTACGATTGTGGGGCCTTTAAAGAATTAGATGTTCTTTCTGTTTATGTTGTTGTGATAATTTACAAAAGTTTCTATTTTCTACGTCGATAAATAGACTGATTGGTCACAGTATCGTGGATCCTTTTATAATATGTGAATTACTTACGTTGCAGTTGCACTAGCCAGAATTCATGTCATCTTGAAGTATGAATTCCAAGGATAACAATTCCTGAATTGCCGGTTAGAGACATGACACTTGGATTCCTGATAGAGTCTATTTGGCTAACTATTCTGTCGGTAGTCTTGCATGTTGAATCTTGAATGTACGTTTAAGAAGACACTGATTTATTCATCATTAATGAAGTTTACACATGGCGATTGCATTATTACATCAACTATCATTATTTCATATACGTTTGTATTTGTAGAAAGGCAAACACTTGCTCACCTTTTCATTTCTTATTCAACTTAATTGTATATGTACAAACCCACCCCAAGTTCAAGGTCTAATGCACCGCCCCGCTGCGCGCAAAGCAAAATCACATGACACTGAAATCAAAAGTGCGTCACCCTTGGACGAGGCGAAGCCAAGCCACACCTAATCAAAAATGCATCGCGACGGCAAAAGGCGCAGCCGAGCCACACTAATAATAAATACACGACGGGGAGAGACGAAACCACAACACACCAGATCAAAAATATAGTTAAAAGAAAAAGACATGCATCAGGCATAATAAAAAATCCTAAGCGACAAAGCGAGGCGAATCCGGGCCACACCGAATAAAAATTCCTAAGCATGCATCTGGACGGGGAGGCAAAGCTGTTTTTGAGTCCGCCCGGTGCGTAACACGGGCACAAAATCTAGTCTTTGTTTAAGTATTTTAAAATTAAATCTAAAATCGAGAATTTACACAGTCTTGATCGAGCCGCTTTCTTACCACTGTATGAAGTTTTATCAATTTTGACGTCGCCGATGTGGAATCTTTTTTTAGGTTTAGAATTTTAGATTTTTATTTTTAGGTTTTTGTTTTTATTATTTTTGCTTTGTTTTATTTTACGTTTCTTTGAGTATTTTTCTTTGTGCTACGGTTTTGGATCCGGAGAAGTTGCCCAAATTTTGGTGATTAACTAAAGATTTGGAGTAAAAAAACAAGACGAAAAAAACGGAAAAACGACAAAGATTTTCTTTAGATTTTAGTTTATTTTTATTTTGTTTTTTAGATTTTGTTAGATTGTCTTTCTAGAAATTGTATTAGGATATCTTCTATTTTTGTAAGTTTCTTTTTCTTTTGAACTTTCTTTTTGGGACTTTGGACATTCCGACTTTACTTTATTAATTTTTTCAAACCCTAAGGAAGGGTAGTTAAATATTAAATTGCACAAGGAAGGACGACAGTTACGATATTGTCTCGACCCCTAGTGTTCGTACACTGACATAGGAGTCGGTAGCCCGAGTCAACTTCAACGGTTCATCTCCATATGGAACGAGAGATAAGTCTTTTTAAACACCCCCGAATCCTCTGTCAGCCTGTTTTCTGGACGCTTTCGTTATGCATATATGTTGAACTCTGAATAAATTTTATTTTCTAGTAAAGGGAAAGGACTGGCCAATACAAGATAAGGACTCAGATTTCATCAATGTTTCCTTCTTGTGCGGCTTAAGAACACGTAACCTACGCGAACCTAAGCCTTAGAATTTTGACTAGAACGAGACCGATATGGTAGCGAGCTTATAGAAGGTCATTCAAAAAGGATTGTATTGGTTACTCTGTATCCTGGCTCGAATTTCAAGATGATTACTGTAAGTTAAGCGTGTGTAGATGGTGGATTTTTGACAAAGGCTAAATCGTAAAACCATAATTGTACATACTCCTGATCCAACAATTAGATGAGTATTGAGGCTCATGTCTCTCATTGAAGCATCAAAGCTCATGCCGCAAGAACCTCTGACTGAGAATACCGTCTCTCAGAGTATGTGGATGTGCAGTCTCTCAACTGAGGCAACGGCATATCTCATAAATACTGAGAAATTTCAGTAATCACTTTTATATAGAATCGAACGATTGGACGGCTCCTAGACAGCTTGCCTTCTAGTATAGAGCGATAACGTCTTCAGGATGTAACAATGTTTTCCCTGACTATATATAAGACATATGTATAGAATCATCATGATTGGATGGCTCATAGACAGCTTGCCTGCTAGTATAGAGCGATAACGTCTTCAGGATGCAACAACGTGTTTTCCATGACTATACTATAGTGATAAATATGACGCTTCAACTAGCTCATATCACTCGATTTTTGAATAATTAATGCTCCTAGACGATTGTGCTAGTATAGAGCCATCAATTAATTATTTCTAAATCACTAGATTCATTAACTGAATCCCGAGAAAATATTCTACATTCTTTATAATATTTCGTCACTTCAATTCGTGGTTTTTCCCAGCAGAGTTCCACGGATTAGTGATAAATGTTCAACGTACAGTCATCTGAGCCGCTATCGAGTAAGCCCCGACCAAAATGGTGCAAGTGTACTTAGCAATAATGCACTAACGAGTACCTGAATGCACGAACGAGAATTCCAAAACACGAAGGAACGATGAACCTATGCAAAATAGCAAGAAAATAATAAATAATAAAATATTAGTCAAGGCGCTAGGGGACTGGGCCCACCGGCTGGCTAGTCACGCCGTGGCCAGTCCCACGCCCAATTCTATGTTTTATCTTATTTTTATTATTTTTCTTGATCTCATGAAAATCCCTCATTTGAACAAATATCCTTCGTTTTAAGGAAACTCCTCAGTTTCATGGTGTTTCCTTCGCATCAAGGAAATAATATAAAATTGGGAAAGGTGTCGTGGGACCGTGTCTACTAGCGGCTGGCTATGCCCTAGTTGTGGACGGTCCCACACCTCATGATTCCTCATTATTTTATTATTATTTCCCTCATCTCATGAAAACTCCTTAATTTCATGATATTTCCTTCAAGTCATGAAATAATACATAAAATTAGGGAAAACTCGTGGGACTGGGCCCTAGCCGGCCGGTCATGCCTTAGCCGGTCCCACACATCCCTTATTTTATTATTATTATTATTATTATTATTATTTATGTTTCCTTCATCCCATGAAATTCCTTGATTTCATGATATTTCCTTCAAATTATGAAAATTCCTTCAAATCATGAAATAATACATAAAATTAGGGAAAGCTCACGGGACCGGGCCCTAGCCGGCCGACCATGCCCAAGCCGGTCCCACACACCCTTATTTTATTATTATTGATATTATTTGTTTCCTTCATCTCATGGAAACTCCTTCACTTCAAGGAAAACTCCTTTATTTCAACAAACTCCTTGATTTCATGGTATTTCCCTAAAATCATGAAAAATATAATAAAATTAGAAAAAGTGCTACGGGACCGGGCTCATTGGCTGGCCGGCTATGCCTTGTCCATATCTGGTCCCACACTTCATGATTCCTTCATTTTATTAATATTTTCCTTCATCTCATGAAGGTTTCCTCAGTTTCAGCAAAAATCCCTGATTTCTTCATATTTTCTAAAATGATTGCTCAAACGCACATCAGAAAATATCTAAATTCTCAGGACTGAGACACGAACACTTTGGTGACATGAGCATATTACCTTGACCGACCAAGGTTGTCTCTTTGGATTACAATAAGCCGGTCCCATGTATTTTTATGATCTGACCTAATTTGATCATATTAGGTCCAAACTCTTCCGAACAATATTAGAACTTCATAAAACGATCGTCAGTCGATCCCGTGATAACCCAGGGCCGGTTTCATGACCCCTTGGTCAGTCCCTCATCTCTTTATAATTAATTAAGTTTTATCACCTAAGGCTCGGACGAGCATTATTTTAATAAATGATTAAACTAACATTTAATCATCCTATCATCAACGTCTTCAAGAGACTTTGGTATTTTGCTCACTTGAGCATCTGAGCGCTACACGGTCGATTTATCTCCCATGTAGTCGATCCCTCCTTCATTCCATGGTTAATTTTCAATAAACCATCAATTGATCAAATTAGGGTTTCGAGTCCAAGGTTCATATTAATCCCAGATTCAAACGCTAATAATTTTACGTTGATCTCATGATCAACATTTTATTAATTATACTCTGTCAGTCGCCAACATCTTAATTTAATATTTTATTTGGTCATGCTACCAATTATTCATCAAACGAGCAACATTTGCTCAGATGAGCAATATTTTCTCAAACAATGAAATATTGGTTCAACTCTCAATATTCAACAATTCATCGAATGAACAATATTTGCTCACCTTAACTATCAACATTTACTTGAGAATTATACCTCTGTCTCAACAGACATGTTCAATTCATGAGTCTCAGAAGATTTTCAAATCATGTTCGACTCAACAATACAAGGACTCATCGTTCCATGAATCCACGAAGTCAACAACTGACTAACTAAAACCACGAGACGTCAATCGTGTCACATGGGGGGATATTAACTAGGGTTTTGGTCTGGCGGTCTACGACACGTGTGTGCAGTTGGAGGAGTTAGCAAAGTAGTGGATGGAAAATCAACCAAGTCTCCGCACGATGAGCAACTGGTTTTAACACGATTTCCACTTCCCCACTATTTGACTCCATCAATTGTCACACTTCATGGGATCAAGGTATTTTACAATTCCAACAGTATGAATAAGTCTCTGAATCATGATTGAAATGGACAAGAATTTCTTGACAAGTTCATACAGACAATCTTTCGTCTACACGAACTCATCGCCTGAGAAATCACTCTCAACTGAGCAAATTCAATCATTCAGAATTTTCTTACGCATAATACACAACACACCTACAACCTCAATCACCTTTGATCTCACACATTTCTCATCTTCCCTCCTACAGGTCGAACCATCCTTTCTTGTGACCGAATTTACTTTGGAACGACCATTGTCTTGGTTTAGGCCGGAGTACTACAGATTGATCTCTCGAATTCAAAGCATTCCTTTCTTGCAGTGCATCTGTGTGAGGTTTGACAGTTCGCTCGGTTCAAGGAATTTCCTCCGCACGGTCATCTCCTCAATTCCTTAAAAACCAGCAACTCGTTTTTTCCCATCTACAGATTGGCGACCACAGTGGGATATCATTCTCTCGGTTACAATCTCAATTCTCACAAAGATGGTCAGTTTTAGGTCTGGCTCAGTTACCAATCCAGGTTCAACACCAACTCTAACATTGCAAGTCCTAGTGGTACTCCCACTGCAATTACTGCTCTTCTCAACATTGCAGGCTCTAGTAGTACCGCTAACACCACTCCTTCAGCCAGAAATATCACGCCAAATGTTACTACTACTCCTCCGAGTGCTGGTGCTCCAGTGATCACTCCGGTCAATGGTGCAAGTAATGCTACTGGAACTATCAACAATTCACCTCCTAGCGGATCTCCTGAAAAAACCAGAGGAAATCATCCTACCATAGTTGATCTCATGAAGGTTCAGACTGACATGGCTGCAACACAGAAAGAGTTGTCTGCTTATCTGAAAACTCTCACAGACAAGCTTGCGTCTGAACGAACTCAGCCTCAGCGCGAGAAAGGAAAAGCTAAAGAAACATCTTCAATTGCTGATCCTGAAATCTCTCCAATCCATGTTGTACATGATGAAGAAATCCGCAAAGCTGTAGATGAATCGCCAGCAATGGAACCTGCAAGTTTCATCACTCGTGAAGACGTGGAGCGCTTTTTTGAGGATCGAGGAAAAGACAAGACATCATATGTCCACCGTCACCAACCTCCATATCCTGCTTCCACACAAAGGATTCCACTTACAAAAGGTTATACCTCTCCAACATTCACTCTTTATGATAGAACATGAAATTCTCGAGAACATGTTCCTTGGTTTCTGGAATCATTGAGCGAACACGAGCACAACCATGTCGTCCGTCTGAAGGAATTTTCAAAGTCTCTGACAGGCAGAGAATACACCTAGTACAACAACATCATACCAGGAAGTATCACCAGTTGGGGAGAGATAATTAATGCTTTCTACAGAAAATACTTCTTCGTGTCAGAGAAAGTCACTCTCTCTGATTTAGGAAGGATGTTTCAAAGGAGTAGTGAACATCCCAATGATTATGTGAAAAAGTTCAGAGTTCAAGCCTTGGACTGTCACAACCCAAACGTCACAGAGCATCAACTCGTAGACTTGTGCATCAACAGAATGATCCCGGTCTACAACGCCTTGCTGGAAAACCTCTGGTTCTACACTTTCTCAGAACTTCATGAAGCAGCCACACGATCAGAAACTACTACACCTGCTCTACTGAGCAAAGTCTACAAAGATTGAGGAACCTCGTGGAACTCACGACATATGACACTCAGTTAATGAACAATACAATCTCCAACCTTCCACAAATATTGTTGTATAAGGAACCAAAAAGAAATCCGAGACACAACATCAGAGCGCTTCTCCAACATCCCATCTTGAAATGCACAAAACTCGACCCGGCATCAACGAACGGGAAAATGATAAGACAAAATCAAACTTCTCTTTTATCATGAAGGAGTGATTAATTTACTATAATCCTGGATTTAAGATGGTGCAATCAAATTGTCGTTCATCAGGAGAGAGCCAACTGAAGAAGAAATGGATAATCCCAGGTACTATCGCCTTCATAGATTCATCGATCATCCAACAAGTAACTGCAATATTTTGAAGCACATCTTCAAAGTGAAGGTTGATCCAGCTTCAACTGGGGACTGAAGGAGTACACAAGAATCCTCTCCTAGTCAGAACCTTTACACTCTCTGAACAACAAGTCAAAGAAGCAGTTCAAACGTTGCTCGAGCATGTCTGTGAAATTGCTCTATTTGTCTAAGGCACAAAGGAAAGTCATGTTCACAGCACCGAATTACATTGTGTCAGACGTCTATCCATCCCGGAAATACTCCTTGAACCTTGATCGACAGACAAGGATATGCACGACTTGGGACTGCTTACAACAGTCCATCTCAGAGGAGAGGAAATGAATTCGGAAGAATGTTGATCGATGCTGACCCCTATATCAACATCATTCCACTGAAAATCCTCAGATCCGCAGGCATCACTCGACAAGAAGCTACTCGTGATCCCGTCTCAAGCAGAGACTTTGAAAGAACGTTCGAAAATACTTATGGATACATCACTCTCAAAGTGAACATAAGTTCAACCTGGACAGAAACCAAGTTTCACATAACCAGGAAGATCCAGGATATAACATGTTCTTCAGACGAGCATGGATCCACTCTAAAAAGATGGGTACTAAAGAAGCGCATTTGGTTGCACATCTCTCCAATGAAGAAAGTTCTGATCCGGAAGATTTGACGGATATTCCATCATCAGAGCATTTGGAGGAATTTCTAACTTTGACGAGGTTGAAGCAAGAATCTGCAAAAAGATGCATAGACATTCATCAAGAGGTTCCTCACTCAGGAAATTCTCATTCCTTCCATGTCCATGTCATTTATTTCCTCACATGTTATCCTAGCATGGGGATTCAATTATGCTAGCAACTCTGCAAGACGTTATGAATGGATAGATCCACCACCTCTCCGAATCGAGCATCTCACTGAGACATTCATTACTGAGAAGATATCCAAGCATGGAAAATAACACTTTGGGCGTTTCTCCGTAGCCTTGCAGGAGTGTCCATGTGTTCCACAAAATCAGAAAGCTCTGATATCTGCACAAGTGTGGAATCTTACCGCAAAAGGAATGCTTAATCAACAGAAGATACTCTAGGCCAAGACGATCATGCCAAAGACATTCGACTCTTAACGGATATGACCCTTCAACGCACAAGCATCTAAGAAGCATTCAAATTGTACTCCCAATCAAAGAGTGTACCTTCAATAATAAGCGCCTCTAGCTTCAGCGCAAATATCTCGACGATGACAGACTTATTCAACACCGACACAATCAAAGTGCTACAATCAATAAGTCTTCACTATCCCATGATAATACTTCTGGAGCAGATGAAGCGTCATTCATCGATGTCACAAACTCCTTCAATACACTGGGAACTTGATATTATTAAATGAAGTACGCTAATACTATTTTGCAACAACGTCAATTCCCTGACAAAGCCACTTCGCGGCTCACTGGATGGAGAAACAAGACTATTCGATAATCATGGTTGTAGCCTTCTCGGTCTCTGGAGAAACTCCATCCATGGTCTCAACATCGACAAGAATTTCTGGAGGGAACTCAAGCGTGATCTCAGCATTAACAACAGTCTAAGGAGCAATATCCTCATGACATGACTTCATCAACTGACCATTCTCTGAAGTGTTACACATGAAGCGAACTTCTCTAAGAACCAATAATTCATATCAAGATGTGTAGACCTGATAACATGCTCACATGAATTTCTTTCCAAAGCTTACACGACTGGTGGGAATAATCCAAAGGCTTCTACAAGATGTTCTCATCACCTTTACAAATGAGATACAACACACTTCAGGCCATGGGTTTACAAAAACGTACCAATGGGTGAGGAATGGGACAATGCTTCCTCAACAAAATATGTTTGTCTATGTCTATTCTACACCATACCAAAAGGGCGCATCAATCGGACATAAGAGCTGAAAGATATGGCCTCTACCGCCAGGTCTACGAAATCTAAAAAATTTGTACGGGATTACAAATTACAAATGTGCACGCTCCGTTGGCTGACCTCTAAAACTCCAAATTGAGTGATTCTTTTCTCATGTGATGACTTAGTCTCTTAGCTTCAAAATTTTGGGTCAAGCATCGAATTCCGACGTCGTATGAGGTTCCTACAGCTTCCAGAGCATACAACATGCAATCAACAATTCTTAGACGGGATTCATATCTTCCACAGTCGATCGGTGTCCACCTGGACTTTCCACTAAGTCCTCATCAAGGTACCTCCAACTTCGACCACATGGGTCTTTACATCAATTTTCTACCTGGGTCCTGTATCTAGGTCTTACCAGAAGAAGGGAAAACGAAAATGAGAGGTTACTGGGAGACTGACGGTCCACCAATCATGGTGACCAGTTTCACAGTCCAAGACCCGTGGCACCAGACTTTCATGTGCTGATCATTCATCATAAAGGAGTGATATCCCCGGTACATGCAGCCATGGTATTACATCACCCCTCTTGAGAGCAACCTCAGTCATGGTCCAGTGACCAGGGTTTCAGATGTGATGTTTTTACGGCTGCCAGAGACAAGATGGCTGCAAGCACCATTCTCATGCATCACTCAAGGGGTACTGATCTCAAATGAATCAATGGCATTGAAATCCTTCATCAACCGTTCAAGGCACAAGCGAATGGTCCAAAGACATAACAAGAGTGTTTTACAACAAGCTCGTCTGAGGTGATTTTATACTGTTCTGCACAAGGAAGGAATCTGGGAGAAATTGGTGAAGAATCTAGGTACGGGTCATATACCACAACATATCCAAAATTCACAGCAATTGGAGAAATGAGCAAAGATATGTGGCCAAAACATTGGACTACATGCCAGCTGAAAATTTCTGGAAGTCTCCTGGAAGTTTACTGTTTCGCCTATTTCGGCCCTTAAACATGCTCGAAACTCAAAAATCTTCTACACTAAACCTTGGAAATTTCCCGGGCATGAAAAAACATGGGTAGATCGCGAAAATTCGACATCGTACGAAGATTCTACAGCGTTTTTACTGAAAGGCTGAAGTCTGAATGTCTGGTGACGTATTTTGGTAAAATTTTCATTTCTTTTATACGGGTCCTCGTTCACTCATTCACAAATTAGCAATTTCATACTTCTATGAAGAAAATATACAATGGGTACTTACTGGAGTGGCCCTTAAAGCGCTCAAAGGACCGGAATTTCCAACATCACCATGGGAAACATCATTGCTTCCACTCGATTTCGAAATCCGGGGTTTTCTTCTTCACCATCCTCCGAAGACGAATGGGCGTCATCAGTACTCCCTCATTCCATGAAAATATCCTCCTAGATACATCAACAACAATTAGTGATATTTCATTCAAGGAATGCTATAAACGACTATACGAAGAAGTACGTCGACTTCTTCCTCAACACTCGATTCAGAAACCGTTTGTTCGCTAGAGAATTGAAGACTGTCAAGGCTTGACGGAGAAAAATTATGAAAAAGAAATAACAAACCTTGGTCTCGTGATCCTAATTGCACATACAAGGAAAAGTCATGATGTAATATATAGTGTCTCTCCAGTGGATTCCAAAATTTACCAAACTCCATCGCATTCTTGGGACGGATGGATGAAATATATGCTCGGCAATGATCATGTCATGGGTAACCTTGGAGATTGTGGTTGCGTTGTCGGTCGAAATCTTCTGGAGCCACTAGATGAAATATATGGGTTGGGAGACGTTCTGTTGCCAATGTGCTGCTATCAAGTTTTCAAGGACTTTGTTCCAAGAGACATCCTTCAAAACATCGTCCGAATTTTGGACTATCGTATGGAATGGGATACGGTGAGCAGTCCCCAGTTATATTTCTATTAGATCCGATATCATGGCCGAACATGTGAATGTATCTCCGTGGCGTGCTTTGTGGTCTTTGATGCACATGTACGACTTCATGTTGAGAAATTCCTGCGGCTCGTAAAACTTCGACAATGAAGATGTTGAAATCAGAAATAACCTGGTTGAGGGGAGTGAAAGCGTCCCATGCTGGTAGTCCCCATGAGCAGCCTACTTTCATTGCATCACCTTGAATCTACGTCCACGGGATTTGATACAAGCTTATTGTATTCTTTTGGATGTGATGCTGAGATGCTCAGAATATCACATGAACGAAATACTCTGGATAGCAAAGAGATATAAATGAGAGAGTTATGTTGTTTATCGTGGCTCCCCTGTTACTTCAAGAAAATGTTGCAGTCGCGTCTCTGGAGTTGTCTCATGAATCTTTGATGGTCATCGGGATCCACCGTGGCCTCGTAAAGTTCTGCAGGTGTCTTCTAGACAGAGAGGTGATGATATTCTTACGCTACACCCTTGAAGAGTAGATGACCTTGTCAGGGCTATGACCTTTTAGTTGATCGTGTCTTCTGAGCTTTGACAGTGAAGAGATTCCGTGTAGATCCTCAGTCCCCAAGTGTGGTTTACGGGTTTCCATCTTTGTAGTAATTGTTGCTATGGTGAAGCCCTAGATGGTATGAACAAACTGTTGATGGTGTTTTTTAGCTTAGGGTTAAAATCTTAAAACCTTAGTCAGACAGTGACGTTACTATGCAAGGAAATAGAACTTGAGTACTAATGTCTCCACTAGCGCATTTATTGAGCCTTTTAATACAGCTACGAGAAAATTATCAGGGTACCTTTTTTTTATATATACATGCTATATTCCACGATAAAACCCTCGGTATTGACTGGCATCATCCCCCCACGTGCCAACGGCATGCCAACCATGCGATCCACGTCTCCGCGCCAAAGGCATGCCACGCCAGTCGCACCACCGTGCCAACAACATTCCAACCATGCCATCCACGTCTCTGCGCCAAAGGCATACCATGCCATCCTCACCACCGTGCCAACGTCATGCCAACCACGCCTCCGGCCTAAAGACATACCATGCCAGCCGCACCACCGTGCCAACTGCATGCCAACCATGCCATCCACGTCTCCGCGCCAAAGGCATACCATGCCAGCCGCACCACCGTGCTAACGACATGCCAACAACGTCTCCGCGCCAAAGGCATACCATGCCAGCCGCACCACCGTGCCAACGGCATGCCAACCATGC